>NC_056730.1:1002753803-1002853803 GCF_019279795.1 Protopterus annectens | reverse complement strand
TTTTCACTTGATGCAAAATGTAATTTGCTTCTAAAAGGATGGTAAATTGTTCTTGATTTTTGAATCATGGGAAGAAAATTACTTTCTTCCAGTAGTGTGCTTCTGAACAAAGGGGGCATTCAAAACTGTGGGCAGGATAGAGATAGCCAACACCTGTCTTACTGCATGAAAGTACTGTAGGGTGTTATTGCTAACCAAATATACAGAGTAATAGAAAGTAAGCTATGAGATGTGCAGTTCAGAATCAGATCAGAATTGCAGTGAAACACTGATTGGATAAGAAGCTAGAGATGATGAAAATGTCCAACTGAGCATTCCTTGATTAGGAGAAAGCATATGACAAGGTCCTAAGAAAGCAGATTTGTTAAGTCCTGAGATGGTTCAATGTCAGATGAACATTTCTAGAATTAGTGCAATTTATGTATAAGGATCTGATGACATAAGTACAAACAGTGTTCAGAATTAAATGTTAAGCTCTGCATCCACTGCTGTTCATACTAGGGGGGACATTACATTCCAAACATGTCAGAGTGGACAGTTCAACAAAACTGCTGTGTACAAGTAATGTGGAATTAGAAACAGACTAAAGGAATGAAATGCAAAAGTAAAGGCACATAGAATGAAATGCTGACTAAAGGCAAGTTAGTTGTCATGGCAGCACATGGGAGAATCAAAAGAAGCTAACAATTGAGGTAGAAGGGAAGACACTTCAAATCACACCTTCACAAAACTAATAGCTTGCTTTACAAACTTTTTATCCTATCATGGACTCATAAAATGGCTTGATGACCTGGGATGTGCACCTCAACCCTAGACCACTATATAACTAAAACTTCATCCTAAAGACCCCAAAAATAACAAGCAACAGCAAGCTCTTAAAATAACAAGTTTCAATCAATGCAGTATTATAACAAATGTAAAATATTGGAAACCTAGATCCATAGTCACTTCGCAATGTTGCTGTAACTGAAACCTAGATGAAAGATCACTTCTGCCCCTCACCATACCTAAGGGAAAACTATAACATTGTCCAAAATAAAAGACATAGTAAAAGATACGGAGGTGGGACAATGATGTTAATTAAACAAGGCCTCTCAATAAATGTTTACTGGATCTCTAATTCACATCAGACTGACAGTAGTCCCAAAAGGAAATTTCCCACATAACATTAGACAGCTGTCTAAATCTCTATATAAGTGTGGTGTACATTCTACCTCCCACATTCCACAAAGAAAAAAAAAAATTCATGATACATTCTCTTCCAATATAAATACAATTATATCATTCTAAAGGATTATGTTCCCCTCTGATATAAATAAAAATGAATCATTCCAGGGGATATCAGTTTCAATAGAAATGGTCAAGACTCTTGGACTATATCAAATAATAAGTCAACCCATAAAGTCAAATATGACAACTGCAAACCAACAGCCCTTGATTTTATCCTAATGGTGAGCAGTTTCTTCTGGTTGAGGACATGAAGTTTAAGATGTTGGCCTTGCAAATGGAAGATGCAGGGTTTGATTCTGGCTGCTGAGCATTATTTTCCCTTTGGCAGCTCCTTCGGCAGTTTCCCAGTACTGCGGGTGCTGTGAATTGAGGGCAGGGCCGCTCTTCTTTTGATTCCTGGTGTTGGTGTTCTGGTTTTGTTCTACCTCATCATGGCAGGAGTGATCATGACTGGCAGAGCACCCCCCCTCTTCTGGGCATTGGGGGGTTAAGTGCACATTGCCCTGGGTTTACATCTTGTTGCTGAGCATTACTATCATTTCTGTTGGAAAATAAATATAGAAGTAAATAATGTGGTTTTGCTTTTGTTTTGTTGCGGGTTCCTTACAATTTTGCAGTGAGTTAAGTTCATCTCATGATGGATAGGATTTTGGCACAGCTTAAGCATTAGGTGTTAGTTTGTATTGATGGTGTTGGATAGTCATGTATTGATTTTATGCTAGGGTGGCCGCTAGATGAGGCTCACCAGAGCTGCTGGTGGTAGTTGCATGGTTTTCACAGGCTTTTGTTGGGGGTGATTGCTGTGCCAGGGCCAGAGTCACGCTGCCCCGGGGTTTAGATCTTGTTCTGAATGGTACAGTCACCTCTGCTGGAAAATAAATGTTTAAGTAAATAATGTGTTTTTCTTTCATTTCATTGTGAGTTCCTTACACTTTGAAATGACTCCAGTTCATCTCATAATGGATGGGATTTTGGCACACAGTTTACGCATTAGGTGTTAGATTTAGAAGCAGTTGACCCATATCTATCTTTTCCTGATTTACTTTTTCACTTGTTTTCTGTTGTGTATTGCAGAACAGTTAGTTCAAATGAACAGAGCTAATGCCAGGTTGCTCAGGGTTTAGATGGGTATGTGCTAGGTGATGGTGTGCTGCTGTAGGAGTGAAGGCTAGAGGTTGTTTTGAGTTGGCAGGACTTGCTGGGTACACATGGTTGGACATGGGGAGAGGCACAGCATGAAGGCAGACATATGGTTTCTTAATAATTCTGCTTCTTGGTGTTAAAGACTCTACACATTTCCTCCTACTAACATTGCCATTGACGGAGTCCTGCTAGGATTCCAGGCATAGTGACCATTTGTTAATTTGTTTTTGTTGTGTCTTTGGGTCAGTACAGGCACCACAGATTGTTCGACTACTGCACAGTTAAACAGCACAATACTTTGGTATTTCAGGGAACTCTTTTATTTAGGCAGCTGACATGATTGCATCTGTTCTATTTATGGTTTCTTCAGTTTTCTTTTGTCCTTAGAGTTTGTGAGGTATGGTAGATATGGGACTCTGAGTTTGGGCGGTGAGATGAGGCTGCCACTCGCCTCTCAGCAGTCCAGAAGTTCCTGGAGTGTCTACTTCCTGCTTCATGTTTAATCTGCTGGAAGTTGTGTCTTTTGAGCAGGTGAATGACTAATCATTGATGGCGTGGTCAATAGAGGAATGATAGTCATTTTGTGTTTTGGACTTCTTGCCTGTAGGAGAAGTCATGTTAGTCTGAGTGTAAGTCGGTCAAGTGTATGGGTTGTGGAAGCAAGGTCTGGTTCTCTCTTCTAGTGGATGGGCACCACCTTTCCTCTACAAGGAGTATAGCTGTAAAGGGGCTAATGGCCATTGTGAACATGTGTGGGGTTGTAGAGGATTTTAGTGATATGAGTGTTCTTGGTGTTATTTGCTGAACTGTTGCTTTGGTTTAGGGTGTTTTTGCAGGCTGCAAAGCACCTGCGAGTGAATCATAGCAGTCACTTGAGTTCAGATGACATATCCTTAATAAAATTCATGTTCATACAAAACGTGTTTTATTAATTTTCTGAGCTTGTATGAGTAACAGGGTTCTTTTTTTCAGAATTTTGCAGAATGTCCAGTTTTGCTGTTACTCAGATTTTTGGATCCATTTTCATAATGTTGTGGTTTATGGCAAGCTATTTGCAATTATGTTAGGAGATAATGACAGACATGTCAGTTGCAATTTTCATCCCCTTCAGGATTTACACTAAAGCAAGCCTATTATTCTATCAACTTCTAAATTGCAGTAGGGAGTGGTTGCTCTGGAGCAGCTGTAGGGTCGTGATATACCTCTCACCTGTACAGATTTCAGCTGAATGGCCAGATTTTGCTTCAGTTTTTGGGTCCGTTTTCATAACATGGTAGTTATAGCAAATTATTGAACACTCCAAGACTGACATTAGAAGATAATGACAGACATTTGAGCTGTAGACTTCATACCCTTCATACAATTCATGCCAAAGCAGAAACCTTATTCTATCAACTTTTAAGTTTGTAAGACCAATGTTTATAGGTGTCCCTCTTGTGGGCCTGTAGCCCACTTTTAATTATGAGGGCTCTTCTTGTTCTGATCCAGCTTCTGAGTGTATCCAGTGATGAGTGCTGCATGCTAGTGTGATGTGGTAGCTTCCTGTTGTGGCATGGTGTGTTATTCACTGGGAAGGTGTAGAGAGATGCAAGACAGTAGAATATTCCTAATTATAAGCCTAGAATTTATCGGTGGTGGTGCTGCGATAGCGTTGTCGCCTCACAGTTAGATGTTGCCCGTTCGATTCTCAGTTAGAGCGTCTTCTGTGTGGCGACATGCGTGAACGGGCGTTCCTTCGTTGAAGGTTGTGCGTTAGGCCCGACAAGCCAGCACATAAAACTCTACTGCCAATCATTAGCAGACCGGAGTTCCGCTGTAGCGACCCCTAACCGGGAAAAGCCGAAAGACACAAACAAACATAAGCCTAGAATTTATCAATATAATAATATACTTACAGAAGTAGGAACACATGCACAGATGCCCACCGTCAAGGAAAAACATTGTGCGCATGTTACACATATGTGGTAATTGTTACTTAATTTAAGGAGGATAAAGCAGTATTTTGACTAAATCTCTCCCAAAACTGATTAATTTTGTTTGGAGAAAATGTGCTGAAGTACAGTTAATAAATAATGGCAGTAATTTATAGCTGTAGGCTTTTTTTCCGGAAATGTGTATTAATCCACATTCTCTTATTCTGTCAATGTCAAGTTAATACTAAGTGTCTATGATCATTTCTGGATTTGTTCTGGGTTCTCTTGAGATTTGTCTCTGATTCATTGAGAGATTTACATATAGAATTGACAGAAAATTCAGGAAAAAGAATGGTGGTTTTGTGAAGTTGTCCAGGCTGTGGGATTCATGTTATGTATTTTAAATAACTGAAATGGCTGTAAGGTGTTAAAAGTGTGTGTGGGTAAAAGGGAAGCTATTGTGAGCTTCACATTATGTTGTCCAATTTTTGCTGCAGCTGCAATTTCTGAGCTATGGCTAGCAGGCACTAAGTAGTAAGTTGGGCATTGCTTCTGCCCGGCATACCTCTTATCTGTCCAAAATTTGCAGAATGTCTGTGACCTGACATAGAGGGTGAGCAGGTTGTCTGCAAACATATTTTATGTAATTCAGATGATTTAAATTTCTCTTTTTTGCAGATGGTGGGGTTATGATGGGCTTTTCAGCTGTTGGTGTGCTACGCAATGAGGTCACAGACGATATCAGTGCTGAATTCATATCAGCTGGTGGTCCTGAGGAAGTGGTCTCATCAGGTGAGGGATGTTGCTGCAAAGGGGTTTTTTGACTGTTGGAGGTGCATAGAGTGAGGTCAAAGATCATGATGAGGTCACAGATGGAGAAGTGCAGAGTGGGCATTAGTTAGTGGCCTGAAGGAAGTGCATTTGAAATGTGATGGATTTCACTGGGGCTGATGTTCCTGTTGCTGGAGTGGTCCACAGTGAGGTCACAAGTAGTCCCACTTTACTCATTAAGGCACGTCAGAATGTGGACTGTGAGTGAAGTGGGAACAGGTGAGGATGAGGTACATCAGGGTCAGGGGGAAGCAAGTCTGGGGAAGCTATAGGGAGCTTGGGGTGTCCACAGATAGGGTGGAGTTACAACAGCATGAGGTTGGGGTGCATTTTGTGGGCATGGTAAATGAGTTTGTTTTCCTGTGGCAAGGCTAGTCAGATGGATTGCTAAATGGCCTGCTACTTTGGGAGTTCAGCTCTCCTCTCCATTTGATTGGGCAGTAGTGGGCAGGACTAAGTAAAGGGTTTGGCAGAGCTGGCAAGTTATGCATGTGTTTAAGGATGGGTGAGGAATTGTTTACTGTTTATGCAGAAGTTTGAAGGCCTGAGCAAGGGGTTGACTAGTGGATGCAGGCTAGGGTTGTTTGGTATTAATAATAAAAAAAAAAAAAATTGAGCGATGAAGTCTCATAAGGGTGGATTAAGGATGTCATGGAACTTGTTGGGCTCTTTAATTTGGTATACTTGTGATGGAATGGTTTTGGTGTGTAGTGTGTTTGGTTAGCTTGGACTGATTAGATGTGGTACAGGATTCCAGGCAGTGTGGGTAATAATGTATAAGGTAGGGCATTGTAAGGGTTTAATTTGTGTTGAGGCTTGGGAGCAAGGTTAGGCAGGTCAAGTGGTAAAGGTTGATTTAGCTCCATTTAGTATAGTTGTTCAGGTGACTAGGTTATGTGACTTTACTGAATCTGGGACGGTGAGTTATATGGTTAAAGGGTTGGGTTATATTTGATAGTGTGAGCACTGACAGATAAGGGCTATTGTCAAGAAAGTTTTGTTGTTGGGGTTGGCGTTGATAAATGGAGGTTCACTGGGTTGCACTTTGGCAGGATATTGGAGTTTTGGAGGATTGAGTTCCTTAAGAGGGTGGTGCATTGGTCAGCAAATGCTATGTGGTTATCAGATGTTTGCTTTATAATAGACGGTGGGTATGAGGGTTGAATTCCTATTAAGGAAGAGGTGATCTCATTTGGTTATTATTACATCTTTGGGTGGTTAAAGAATAATGTAGTTAGGCAGGATGGCATGTAGTTGGGCTTGTCTTGTTTTGGAAGGTGCTGGGCTTTTTAGTGTTTTGTTGGTACATTTGGCAGGTAATGCATTGGGAATAATTATGAAGTCATGGCTTGTAGTTAGGATAAGTGTTTGATTTACAGAGGTTTTACAATGGTATGGTTATTACTTTGGCTTTGAAGGGGGATCTTTCATGGAGTACACCAAATGATGTTTGACTTTTAACTTTTTAACCTACAGTTTATTTTGTTTTGGAAGGTTGTTGGGGGTTTTGGTATGGAGGAGGAGGAACAGCCTGGTCAGGCTACTGGGCAGAGAAGAGGGGCAGGCTTGTCCCTCTTCTGTTCCCCCTCTGGAGTTGGAGGGTCATTTCAATGAGTTGGAAATTTGTCCAGGGACATCTTCAGGTGGGGGTTTAGACAGAAGTAGTAATGGGTTTTATGAGGGTGATAGAGAAGCTAGTTGGGAGGGGAGGAAAGGGTTAAATATGAAAGTAGGATGATTGCGAAGCAATGAGGTAAGGGTAGGGAGGAGTTTAATAAGTTTTGTGACAGTGTAACTGGGTAAGGAATCACATTTTGGTGTAAACATATTACCCACCCTCCCTCCCTGTTTGGAGTATTGGGGATTGTATGGTTGTTACAATTTTTGGAGGCAGGGAAGTGGGGCAGGCTTGACTCACTTCTGTATTGCCTCTGGTGTTGTAGGTTCATTTCAATGAGTTGCGAAATGCAAGTGAGCGGTTGGACATTGCTTGACAAGTAAAAGTAAGCAAGCAGAGGTGAAGACACTGCTTATTTGGTTGGATGTTTATTTCAAATGAGCTGGGAGATGCAGGTGAGCATTTGGACCCTGCTTGATAAGTAAAAGTCAGCGAGCGGAGATAAGGATGCTGCTTACTTGGTTGTGGTGAGCAGGGCCATGCTGCCCTAAGTTACCAGTTATATGGATGTTTATGCTGTGGTTAATACATGAAAATATTGGTTGGCCAAAGTTATATTTATGGATATTTAATAAAGGTCGTCAAATGTCATTTGGTGTAATGTGTTTATTGAAGGGTGCTGGGTCAAATACAAGGAAAGGGACAAGGCTAGGAACTCAGAGGAATTTTTGTTTTGTAACAGCTAGACAAAATCATTCCAAGCAAAACCTCCATTGACAATTTCTTGCATTAAGAAACATCATCTAAGACAGAAACAAATAATGCCAAAACTCTATACCTAAGACAAAGACAAAACTCCCTCGCCACTAAATCAAAGCTGTCCTTGAAAAAATAAAGCAGCTAACAGGTAGAATTACTGAAAGATTAGTATGTTTTACCACTCTATATCTTTAAACAAATTCCTATACCAATGTTTACAGAAACTATCCTCTCCAACATAAAGGATATTACCACCTCATCCCCCCACAAAGACAACTAACTAGTAATACCTCTCCCTGATGCTGTCTTTTGTAGCATAATTAGATTAATCTTATTATACTGATATAACTGAAAACGAAACTAAATCCTTACTTTTTCTACCTAAACTCCATATTCACTAAATTTTGTATCCATAACACACATTCCTGAAACTAGCAGCAGCAAAAATTGTAAATTTTTTACATATATTTTAATTTCTCATGATGAAAAGACATAGTCCCCCCTGAATTCAAACATGCTACCATTATTCCCTCTGCACAGTTCACTCATCTCTATAAGTAAATGACTATGGACTGCTCTGTAATCTCTATCCCTTTACTGAAATCTTTGAAAAACTCATTATCAACAACAGTTTAAACATAGAAACAGTTCTGGATAACTTTGTGATTAACAACATGATTTCAGAAACTCCTTCAGTACTCAAGCTGCATTTCTCAAAGGTACATACGAAACCATTAGTAACAGTAATGGCAGATTGATCACTGCTGTTATATTATTTAATATGACTCATGTTATCAATACAGTTAACCATGGCCTTGTACTAAAATGCTAAGAAACTCAACTTTTATGAAAACACCTCAATCTGGGCCAAAAACTACTTACAGGATAGATCCTTTAAAATCTTCTCTGAAAACTCACTTTCACTAAAAGGAATGCTTAACAGTGCAGTACCAGAAGGATCAGTACTAAGTCCACTCATATTCTTTATATTTCCTAACGACAGCACTCATAATTTACCAAAACAAAAAATAGTGTGCATGTTGATGGTATTCTGCTGCTAGAAGTTTGCAAAACCCATCAATTCTTACAAGTTGTACAGCAAAAATTTAGACATCCATGTACTTGGCTCAGTAAAAATGAGTTTCAGATTAATAGTAAGAAAACAAATCTTATGTTTCTCTGTACCAAAAAATTGCTTTCCTTTCCTGCTTTAACCATAAAGTATATAAAAGAAAGCCTTATACCAAGCATCTCACAATAATAGCATAAATACTATTACCACAAAAGTAGTTGCACAGCTAAAACTATATTAGTAACACTCTCACCTTCTTATTCCAAAAGCTTATATGGCCTTAGCCAAAAATTTCCTTGTCATCAAGACTGAATATGCCTTCTGACCTACTTGCCCTTCACTTAGCACACAACTCACATAAAATGGAAGTAAATGAAAATAAATTATTTAGGTTTGTTTTCTCGCATATATAAGTTGCTACTATTACCTCCTATATGAAAAGGCACATTGGCTTTCTATGACTAACAGAGATACTTGATTGCCTATGTACTCTGATATTTAAAATTCTTACACTTAGTTTTGCCAACCCCTTAAAAGGCTACTCCAGATTAGATAAAAGAGCTACTCCTTCAGAAGCAGCCAAGAACATTGTTTGACTTGGTTCATATCTTGATTTAAATTAGTCATTGGAGAAAACAAGCCCTCTCGAGAATGAGTTCTGTCATATGGAATCAACTACTTAGAGAAATTAAAATAAAAAATGAAGCAACAGAAACCTTTAAATAAAATCTTAAAGATTTTCAGAATGAATCTAACTTCACCTGCTTTAAGATACTGGCTAGTACCTGTAGCTTTTAACACTACTGTCATATAATATGAAGTCTTCCTAGGTATTTTGTAAATAGAAATAATATCTTACTCTGCTGAGCATTATTAATTATTTTTTTCTTATATATTATATGTTACAATTTTGTTATGTACATTATATTACACTGATTTTATATACTCCAGGATTCAAGAAGCTCGGCGCAAAGATGGTTTTAGCCTTGCACTGAGTGACCTCACTACAGATGACGCAGCAGCGCCATATGAATATGCATGAGGGCGCGCCGCCGCAACCTCGACGTACACAGGAAATGTGTGCGAGTGCAGGGGGCATGTAAAAGTGCTCAACGGAGGCATAAACATGCCTCGACACTTGCAAACCCTACTATGCCTATTAGTAGAGCCCGCCCCTAATAGTAAGTCAGTAATTCAGTGTCCGTAGATACCGAAATGTATGCTAAGCATACAAGAGTGTCCACGAACAGTGAAATACACTCAAAGTAGTAAACACACAAGCAAATAGTAGAATGATGAGCCCTGCCCCTAGAACTTTCACAATTAGATTCCCTGTCCCTGTGTCCCTATTATACATTTGAATGCTGCAATATCGAAGGTGTAAGCAAAGCGCAGTGTTCTGCACATCGCTGCCCTCCGTCGAGCATAGCTTCCACATCATATTCATTCAAATAGAGAAAAACATGCAGAATCAATGTAAGTGTCAATAGTGTGTTGTTTAGAGCATCCGCCTAACAAACATGCATTCGCGGTTCAAGCCCAACAATAGCACATATCATTTTCCATGTGGAATGAGTGTCATTTTGTCATAAAACCAACATAAGAGTATCACATGAGATATTTAAACTTAAATATCATTCAAGCAAAGTGGCACTGTCATAATGAATAAGGTACTAGTAAGCAGGTGTAAGCACAAATAAGCAGCAGTAAACACATATAGCTACCAGTAAGCAAGTCTGAGTGCACATGCGCGGGTCTAAGCAGTGCCCAGCATAGGAAATGTATATAAGTACATACAGATATATAATATATATACATATATATATCCATCTATCTATGAAGAAAGAATGACGTAATAACAAAGCATACAAAAGGAATGAGAAGGGAATCAACAGCAACCCCAGTATTATATAGCGCTGTCAGCGTATGTCATATCCAGCTGGGCAGGGGTAAGCAAAGCACTGCTACTCACACCACAGGCAGGATATTACCAGTGGGAGTAACACTGTTGATTTGCAAAGACTACTTTACACACAGAGGGTAGTCCCTGGTGGGACTACCCAAAAATTATATAGAACATTTGGCCTTCCGACCATTACACAAGCAAGGGCAGGTATGTTCAAGGACTAAATGGTGGGAGAGCCTGAGAATACATGGGGTGGGACAACATACGTGTAGGACCCCTAACGCTCTGGAGAGGGCAATGTGTGGAGGTGTGTCATGGCTGCGATAACAAGTGGACAATGGAAGATATGCGTATATTTTGAACACGGGTGGGATGGAGGAACTATAGGTATGTAATTATGGAGCCAGGCGTGCCAGGGTTGGATGGCTCGGTTCTAATTGGACCACCCCGTGGAGGTCAGCAAGTTCGTTATAGGGGTATATATATGCAATCACACATGCAGACATCAGTATGTAGAAGTACATTCTCTGTAACACATGCATTCCATTTGCAGACATAAATAGCATGAATGTGCACTTACAAACCTCAACATAAGATAGAATAATAGGCTGTGCAGAAGAGGGACGGGACAAAACTGCTAAAACGCAGAAGTGTGTGTACAATGTCTAAAATCAGTGCTGTGCTGACAATAATCAAATGTGAGAACTTCCCCACACATGGAATCATTCCAGTGATCTGTCTGCTATGGCAACGCCAATTACTAAAATGGTCTATTTGTAAAAGAAATATGCCGAACACTTACATAATTAGGCTCTCATGTGTAACGTGTGCATTACCACATAGTCATACATATTAATTAATTGTAGTGTCATGTTAACGGGAGTAAGGATGTAATGAAGTATAGCATCTAATCTTGACATAAACACATGAGTGTCCCATGTGGGGCAACCCAAAAATTGTGAATAGTATCCTTTTGGTTGCTCACTTCACAAATGTTTGTTTACTAAATGTTTGGGAGTTCTGAGGATATGTGGAGTGAGTCAACCAATGGGATGGGTCTATAGGAGTAGGGAGTGGCCAGTGTGTAGTGGTGTGGATACACCACAAATCCGACTGGAGAATGGTTGACAGCAGTGTTAGGGAGGCATTGGGGTGTGTGTTTGGGGAACCAGGAGCCATGGGTATATGGGTATATATGCAAATGAAGCAGCACAGCAATAGTGCATTGGTTAGAGCAACCCCCTAACGAATAGACATTCCCGTATTGAATCCCACTGTATCACATGCCAATTACCATCAGTAATCCATGCATGAACATATTGCGACATCTGTCTGCTGTATAACCTGCAAAATATCAATTAAAAGATAACTGGAGTGAAGTGTCAGTGTCATAATGAATAAGGCACTAGTAAGCAGGTCAAGCATTTATAAACACCAGTACGCATGTGTAAGTGCGTTTGCGTGGGGTATGTATTGCTTTACAGACACACACACACACACACACACACACACACACATATATGTATATATATATATATATATATATATATATATATATATATGTAAATATATATACATATATGTATAGACACACACACACACACACACATATATATATATATCTATAGTTGCAGACATATACATACACACACACACACACACACACACACACACATATATATATATATATATATATATATATATATATATATATATATATATATATATATATATATGTGTGTGTGTGTAGATATATACAGATATACAGCTATGATAGGAAATAGCACACAAGAATGACATATGTTCACAGGCTATGCCAATGGAAGTGAGGAGCCCAAGCAAGAAACATGAAACACATAGCATGCCCTTCCACGCCCCCCCCCCAAGCCGGACACGGGAAACATACATAGAAACAAAGTAAAAAGTCCACTGCTCCCCACACCACAGGCAGGATACAACTTGGGGGGGGGGTACACAGTGCACCCGTGAATTCTAATCTTGGAACACAGACTGGAGAGTCCCTTGCGGGACACCCTAAAAATTGCCAAGACCAAAAGAAGGTGATAGACCGGCCATTCTGGCCGTGGTGTATACATACTCGGAATACAAGTGTGGGAAACCCTGATGACCCATGGGCTGAGACAATTGTATGAAATGGGTCCCGTGAAGTGGAGAGTGGGTAGCGTGTAGTGGTGTGTCCAGAACAGACTAGGACCCAGAGTAACGACGGGTGCTGTTGAGGAGGTGCGAGTGGGGGAACTATGGGTAGTTACTTATGGGTCTAGGTGTGCAGGTGTTGGCTGATGTGGGCCTATATGGACAGCCCTAGGGATGTAAGCGAATGTATTCATTGGGCAGAGGCATTGCCCAATGAGCAGCCACACCAACTTTGAGTCCCACTGCAGCAAAGTGTAATCTATATGGCAATGAACAGAATAACCAGATGTAGACATATATATGTAGAGATATGTGTGTGTATATCTACCCATAGCAACATAGAGATAAACCTCTCCATCTCCGTAGTACAAATGTATACCTACAGAGACAGAATACAGATACATACCCACATATAAATATATACATACATATGCAGACACCCATAGACCCATATGTTCTGATTGAGATATATATATATATATATATATATATATATATATATATATATATATTTATATAGACAGCAAAATATAAATATACATGTATGCATATATATAGACAGCAAAATATAAATATACATGTATGCATACATATACAGATATATCTCTATATAGTAATGTAAATATATATATATATATATATATATATATATATATATATATATATATATATATATGTGACTGTAAATATACACATGTATATAGCTAGGATATGATACAGCAGTTACGAGTAACATATGTTCACAGGCCGTGCATATGGGGGTGAGGGGTTCAATAAACAAACGTGTAACACATAACATCAACCCCCCCACCCCCCAGCTAGGTCAGTGCAACATACAGACACACAATAAAGGTAAACACACCACTGCTTCCCAGACCACTGGCAGGATACTACCAGTGGGAGAGACCTGCCAGGTCTAATCCTGAAACATAGACATCGATGTCTCTTGTGGGACACCAAAAATTAATGATCGGAGGCAGTCCCGGTAATGACTTATCAAACCAGCCTGTAGATGTACACAGACCAGTAGGTTGTGCAAGCCTGATAACCCCATGGGTCGACACAATGTACGAAATGTGTCCCGACACAGGGAGAGTGGGCAGTGTGTAGTGGTGTGTTTATACCCCACCTACACCCACAATAAGGATGAGTGCTGTAGTGGAGTGGCAGGTGGGCGAACTATGGGTATGCAATTATGGGCCTAGTCGTGCAGGTCCTGGCAAAGTCATATTAGGACCACTCCGGGGATGTAAGTAATATTCTGAAATGGGCATAGCTGACACCCATACCTATCAACCCCTAAGAGCACATCCACTGGACAGGACATAAACCATTGGGGGCACAAATAGGTACTGCACCTCTGAACTGTCTCCGATTTCCAGGGACGTTCCGGATTTCAACTCAATTTCTAACTCTGCCCCATGTAACCCCACCTAAAAATAGAGACATATGGAGGAAAGGTGGTGAATTACACATAATGAATAACAACAATTAAGAGTTATAAACATCATTTATCTCAGACAATGTGTATGAATTCATATACTTTAAGTCTGTCAAGGCGTCAGGTTAATAGCACCAGTAATTTAAATGTGTCCCTGATGTTGTTATGCCATGTCCTTGATTCAGTTTGTATATTTCCCCACTCGTATGAGAGGACTGATAGGGACAGAAAGTACATATTTCACTGACAACCTTAGAAAGATGATAGAATATTAGGTATGCAGTAGCATGACTCGGCTGAAGGATGTGGGTTCCAAAAACCCAATTACTTGTTTATATTGAGGAGTGTCAGTTCCCATGTATTAGCCAGATGGATGCAGATTGTAAAAAGAACACACCAATGATATGGATCAAACTCTGGACAGGCCGCGGATTCCGTACAGTCGAATGACATGCTGTTGCCTAATGGGCAGTCATTCCCGATACTGTAGGCATGTAATCCAATGTAATAGTCATCACAAGGTAATATCGTAGTCCTCACTCCCACACAGGGGTGTGAGTGTCAGATGCAAACACCAAATGCAGTGCAGTTGCAAGTGCGGGAGCAAGCGGGTGTAAGCCTGTTTGGCCGCCAGTATGTGAGTATTACACTGGTAAAGCAATGTAGAGGCTAAATGAGTGTAAGAAACTGTAACCAGGGGTTAGCATTGCTTAGCACTGCGCAACCCCACACACACCCACTCAGAACTGCTTTAATGTGCCTTAATCACACCGTATCCAATGGCCTTGTTCTGGCCAGCAACAAAATAAACGCCCTCTGTAAGGCTCGAAACCAGGACCCTGCATACACAGCTATTGTGATTTACCACTAAGTCATGACAGATATACAGACATCGGACCTTATCACAAACATATCATCCAGCGCAGTCATTCAACAGTATAGGAAATGTATTCCATTATGTAGATGTATGTGTGAGTGTTTATGGCCAGCATATAGATACATACATACATACATATATATATATATATATATATATATATATATATATATATATATCAGGAACATCCCAGGTGACAACAAAGCATTACAAAGGAATGAAAACGGAAACACCAGCAACGCCTGTATTATGTAGTGGTGTCATCCTATGTAATATCAAGACTCCCTCAGACAGACATGTGTCAGTCATACATGCAAACATTTGTACATTGGCCATATACATCACTCTGTGCATGTTATTTACATTAACACAACAGTTCCTGTCCAATCATTATGTGAGAACAGTACTCTTGCAAGGTGCTGTTTGCGAAATCATCATCATGATAAAGGTACATGGGGTAACCATAGAGGAACTGGTAGTGTTGTGGGTACTATAGCGTTGTCCGCATCATGTTAACTGGAACATTTAGGAGTCATGTGCATACTAGGATCATGCGCCTGAGAGACAGGGGTGAGGACAACTGGAGTATGTTGTGATGCATATTAAAAGGGTTACATGTGTCCAGTGGACACGTGTGTGAAATGGACAGCAATGTATGGGGCAAATGTTGTTCTAGGAACCGATTGGCCTTCTGTTTCCGTAGGGTGAGAGTGGGATGTGGGGAAGGAGAGTAGGTATGCTCGTGGAGGATAGGTAGGGTAGGATGACAGACAAGACAGCATACAGGGTCGGTATATGACACGTGGGAGGATACACCTCGGCTGGGGAGGGGTGTTCGGCATTCACAGCCCCATGAGCCCCCAGTTGGAAACAGTGGGACGGAGGTCCCCAGCCATGGGCTGCCACCACTTTACCAAAACAGCTGCAAAGGTGGCAGTGCTGGAGGCCATCTAGGAGGGGCAGCCTTACCCTGTAAATGTGACACTCTGCCCTTGAGCTGGTGTATCTGGCCTCAAAACCCTTTATTGAGCCCCCTATGCACCACATCTGGGACTGTACAACAGCAGACATGTCTCTGTATGGACCTGCTCCCAGGGGGGACAAGCACCATCCTCAGTGGCGGTACCGAGCCAACAGAGGTGAAGTTCCAAGGCTGGGCCCCAGATGTGCTGGTGCCCGGTGCCATGGCCAGCTGAAGTGAGACAGGAGGTTCAGCCGGGACCTCCAAACCCATACAGCCTATGGTGTTGGAGTTTAAACACCGATATGGCTTAGTAATAGTCAACAGCATTCAGGATTACTTACAAGAGCATGCATAGGTATGACCATCAACCCAACAGAACAGATGGTATACAGTTGCAGAGAGAGCACAACACATGCATATATACTGCATGACATCTGTACAACGTGTAAAAGACTTGTGACAGCAGCTATGAACAGTGGCCCATTGTTGGCATGTCGCTGAGAACCCCAAACAGTGTCTGTCATACCACTGTTTCATATGACATATGTCCAGTCAGGGTGCAATGCCAGTAACTCTTCACTATCACCATGTACTGGCTGCAATCCTCACACTATGCTCCTGCTGTTCACAGATGTGTGGTCAGTGAGTAACACAGGAAACAAATGGTTCCATGCAATGACCAGTCCACGGATGGCCCTAAAGATGGGGATCCCTCACAAACAGAGCACTGTCTTGTCAGTTTTAAAACATGCATAATAGCCATTACCACACACACCTTGTTAAACAGGCAGTTGTCTCAATGAAGCATAGCTATACTTACATGCTGTAGTCATGTCTGGCCCATCACCCTCCTGTCTTTAGGCTATTTCCCACTGTGTATGTTCATAGATTAGTTAGGGCTAAATTTAATGCCCTGCACATTTTTTAAGCCTAGCCAGTTATCCCCTGTGAGATTCAAACCCTGTACCTTGTGTTTGTAAGGCAAACACCTTAACCATTAGGCCACCCTCTCAACCCTGTCTGAGGAACATCCAGATATCATCTGTGGTGCGGTTTACCAAACACCAGATCCAGATACCACTCACAGTGACTGTCATGGGCAAACACCAAGATGATGTTCCTAGATATTGTACTGTGTTTTTCATGCGAATGGCTATGGGAACATCATTGCAGCTGTTCCACATGCAATCAGATAGAGGAGGACTGCAATAGGTGCAGAGGCCATCACCCAAACATGAACATCACTTACAATAAACAAGCTGCTGCTGAGCAGCTGTACACCTCCACATCCACCAGAGAGTGTGTGGGAGGGACAGACAGAGGCAAAGTACATCAGAGAAGGGCTTGGAGACTAAACCCTAAGCAACGTCTGTCACACACCTACCAGTACAGGGGTTCAAACCCCTGACTGACTAGTCATTACTATTACAAGTTCATGCAGTTACTCCATGTGCCACAAAGCGGACATGTTGATGTGTCATAAGAACATATACGTGTGTTGGTGTGCAACATCTGCAACAGAAATATAGTAGACAGACATTAGATGTAGCACACATGGCTGTCTACATGAACAGATGTCATTGTCAACACAGCCACACTCTCTAATGGACTCACATTGACACTCTTTGCCAGGCCCAGAAATACACTCCCAAACCACTTAGTTTGCCACACTGCAGTAATACACAGGTACTACATGCACCATAGGGGTTATCCGGAGGTTCTATGCGCTAGGGCATGTGAACGTGTTTGAAGTCTGTCGGTATGCCAATGGGAGTTATACTGGGAGTAACTGTGGTTGGGATCATCATACCCCCCATGCAGACACAAGGCGCCAGTACTGACATGCATGTGTGCATTGCTTCATGGGTGTGTAGTGGTTGGCTGTGCAAGATGGCTGTACAAGGCTGGGTGAGGGTTAATCCTTGGCATCACGCCACCCGACAGTGGTGTACAGTGTGGTATAGGAGTGTAGTGTCTGCAGTGACCCACACAGATGGATATTGTATGAACTGTCCTGACATCCTGGTTACCATTGTGTATGGCCGTAGCTTTGCAATGCATGCCATGTCTGTGTTTGATAGTCCATAACATGGACATTGCCTGGGATTTGCATGTCCCACAATAATGTACAGTGACATGTACAGGTGTACTTGTTTTGGCTGGCACATGTTGTGTACACAGACCGTTATCCTCCTATATTCCAATACTGGCCTGGTGTGATAGAACCTGCTTATAGTCAGCAGGTTGACCCTGCACCTGCATTGATACATGAAACAGGTATTCCCTGGTGTCAGTGGCATTGGTCCATACAGGGCACGTGTAAGGCATTGTATGGCCTCTGTGGATCACATTTGATTGCACCACATATGTTGCAGGCATCCAGTGGGGAACATAGTGAAGGCACATTGTCCGCAATTATGTGCCTATTGTACTGCTGTACAGGGTGCCATGCCCTCTGCAGCCCACTGTAATTACACCATGCCTACTATCTATCATCAATGTGCAGGGTACTAGCAACATAGCGGGATATTCTAGGCAAGTGTGTTTGTGTATGACACATGGGTTCAGGATGTATTCCGGATAATAGTAGGGTTGCATACTTTGTTCACCAGGCCTTTTGCCAGATGTAGGGGTATGACTTGCCAACACGGTCCCTTGGCTGACTGACATCTGTACTCCTTGTGAGGTGGACATTGTGCCATACAAGATGGACACCATATAGGAAAACTGCAAAATCCACTCCCCAACATGTCCAGTGGTTAGACACGCACAGCCACCTGCAAACAGGCTCTGACAGTCAAATGCACACACACCTGCCATGTCCTGGAATAGGAGCTCTACCTAACTAGTGTATCACACTACAGCATTACACAGTTACAGCACGCACTACGGAGGTTATTGGCTTATGGCAGTCCCAGAGGTGTATGTCTAGGTGGGTGACATCAGCAGGATTGCCAAAGGTGGTCATGTGAACTGTAAAGAGAGTGCATACTCTAAAAAACATTGTTCCTGTCTCAGGGAGATAGAGACACACACACACACACAGTTGGTCTGTCTTGGAATAGAACTCTTACCTAACTAGTTTATCACACTACAACAATACGCAGTTTCAGCATGCACTGCGGAGAATACAGGGTTACAGTGGTCATAGAGGTGTATTCCTAGGTGGGTGACATCAGCAGGATTGCCAAAGGGGGTCATGTGAGTCGTAATGAGTGTGCATACCCTAAAAAGCATTGTTCCTGTCTCAGGCAGACAGAGACACACACACACACACACACACACACACACACACACACACACACACACACACACACACACACACACACAGTTGGCCTCCCTTGAAAGAGAACCCCTACCTAACTAGTTTATCACACTACAGCAATACGCAGTTACAGCACATGCTACGGAGAATACAGGATTACAGCGGTCCTAGAGGTGTATTCCTAAGTGGGTGACATCAGCAGGATTGCCAAAGGTGGTCATGTGAGTCATAAAGAGTTTGCATACTCTAAAAAGCATTGTTCCTGCCTCAGGCAGACAGAGACACACACCCACACACACACACACACACACACACACACACACACACACACACACACACACACACACACACACACACAGTTGGTTTCCCTTGGAATAGAATCCTTACCTAACTAGTTTATCACATTACAGCAATACGCAGATACACCATGTGCTACAGAGAATACAGGGTTACAGTGGTCCTAGAGGTGTATTCCTAGGTGGATGACAGCAGGATTGCCAAAGGTGGTCATGTGAGTTGTAAAGAGTGTGCATACCCTAAAATGCATTGTTCCTGTCTCAGGCAGATAGACACACACACACATAGTTGTCCTCCTTTGGAATAGGACCCTTACCTAACTAGTTTATCACACTACAGCAATATGCAGTTACAGCATGTGCTACGGAAAATATTGGGTTATAGCAGTCCCAGAGGTGTATACGTAGGTGGGTGACATCAGCAGGATTGCCAAAGAAGGGCATTCCACATGTACCGCAGGTTGTACATGTCTGTTCCCTGCGTTTACCCACTGCTTACGGTCAAGAAAACACAATTACACCTGCTTAAAAGCATCTTATGCAGTCCTAATTGACACTATCAACAAGGCTTGCATGTTTTGAACCCTGGACCATGCACACTGAGGTCACTGGACATACCACTAAGCCATATGGGTTGTACACATGTTGCATGGAGTCTATAATGCACATCCTACTACAGGTATTCCACAGTACTGTAAACAAATGGGACAGTACCTTTGTGTACATATGTACAGTACACTTGAATGTACTGTACTCTGTGAAACAACAAAGACAAGTCTACATCTGTACAACTGTCATACCTACATATATATATATATATATATATATATATATATATATATATATATATATATATATATATGCACCTACGGGATGTGTACACACACACACACACACACACACACACATATATATATATATATATATATATATATATATATATATATATATATATGCACACACAGACTGCGGTGGTGGTGCTGCGGTAGCGTTGTCACCTCATAGTAAGGCGTTGTCCTGTTCGATTCTCAGCTAGAGCATCTTCTGTGTGGAGACATGCATGAATGGGCATACCTTTGTTGAAGGTTCTGCGTCAGGGCCGGCAAATATCTACTGCCAATCATTAGCAGACCAGAGTTCTGCTGTGGCGACCCCTAACCGGGAAAAGCCGAAAGACACAACAGCATACACACACACGCACACACACACACACACACACACACGCACACACACACACACGCACATCTGAACGCCCTTTGTGACACAGAAGGGTTCCAAAGGAACTGACGTGTACACAAAACAGAGGCATCTCTTGTGTTATAACATTTAAATCATAAGCAGTTCACCAGAGAAGGGATAGTTGTTGTGTATGCAGAGTTTGTGGTTGGGAATGATGGCTAATGTAATCTACCGCGGGGACTGTGGAGTTAGGGTGGGGGAATGATGGGTATGGACCTACACCCCAACGACCACTTCTGTGTCACTGCTTGACAGTGGCACAGGGAAATATACCCAACTGTAGTCATGCCTGACTGTGTATTCTTTACCATTCCTAACTATGTAATACTTTGTCGACACCAGTCACCACAGATGGCTACCATGGTGTGCTAAAAGACATTGCATATGTGTATGCCTGGCTGCAGGGTAGTCACACACACATGCACGCACACACATGCCAGTATTGTGCATACACGTCTTGCCTATATAAAGGTAACTAGTACAGTAGTATGCAGTTGGGGTATGTGCCACAGAACACATGCAATTATACTTACTGATTCCACTTCTGAGCTTGGTGACATCAAATGACCGATTACTTGCAGTGGGTAGGGAGGAAGAGAGAGGTATAGCGGTTGACAAGGATAAAGGCCAGTGCAAAAGGAGGTATCTCTTTGGAATGCAGCAAAACCCTCTCTCATGACAGGATGCAGACACAATTACACACAACCACACTCAGCCTATGCTGACACACACACTCAGGCATTTGCTGAGACACACACAAACACACTCAGTCATTTGCTGACACACACAAAGTTGCCAGTGGTGGGATCAGAACTCCTGCCTATCTAAAGATCACTATTACAGTACCACGCAGTTACGAGATGCGCCACAGAAATGACACATCCCAACATAATCAGACTGCCCTTCTACAATTGACAACAACAGGGAGACTGACAGTCACGATGTACATAGCTGTAGACCTGTGTGTTTAAAGTAGGTGTCCATTACAACCTATATGCACAAACAAGACACACCATCTGCAGGCAGGCCTGAGAAGTATAGTTGTAGCACAACAGGAACCTGAACTGGAGTATGGCCATCTGTGGAATGGACAACTACTATCACTATACAGGGTTAGAGTGGGCATGCTCATACACTTAGTAGCACAGGGCCATTTGGGATGCACTATGACTACAACTACACAAGGTTATACTGGGCATGCTTATACACTTAGTAACAAAGGGCTTGTTGGATGCACTGATTCTAACCACTGAAGGCCACAGTGTGCATGCTCAAACACTTACATGTACGTAACATGTTGTAATGGACTCCTATTGTAAACACACAGGTTTACACTTAGGTACAGCTTACCTGTCAGTATATATGCACATCATACTGGTTTACTACCTGATACCTGTATGTGGCCTGTAAATGATATATCTGTATCTGTGCTGTGTGATACACATGCATACATGTACATGAAGTACTGACATATATATGTTACATATACACAGTCATGCATGCGTGGACGTGACAGACAATAGGTTACCTGGGTCGCATAGGCGGATGCTACCTACAGCATGTATCACACATTTTGCTGCCCTGAAAAGCATACATTGATAACAGGTTGTGGACAGTGGCATTATACGTGGAACAGTGGAAAGTGCAAGCATAATGTGTGAGCTACCTTGTGTAATGGTACTGAGGTGCAGGTGACAAGATGACCTCTCCCTGCTGTAGTAGTAGTTGTCATTATTACCAGGACTGCTACCCTAGGTATATCTGACATTGGTCATATACACAAGTTCTGCCGCTGTCCGTCACCTTACAGGGGGCATTTGCTACCAAGCACATTAATGCCACGCACAGTGTTGTCATGGTATGGGTGGCAACTGCTAGAGCAAAACAATAAGCCAATGTCCTGCTGTTATTAGGAGGTTGTCCAGTGTCTGTCATTCCGGGCTGTCATGACCGAACAACGAACCTTCAACACAGAGCAAATGCATCCATGTTACACGTGTATGTGGATAATACCTAGGTCGCATTTATCCATATAGCCACATTCCAAGGCAAATGTCCTACACACAGAAGTAACACCCTGACACCTACATGACAACTGCATTGGATGTCTATGCTAACCCGTGCTAGATGTGTGGCATTAGTAATCCATTTGCTCAATGTAGAACCTACAATGGGGAATACTGACATCTGTGCAGTGAGGAACACCTGGCTGAAGGCTCTGTAGTGCACAACTGCACTACCACCATATAACTCAGATCCAGACATGTGGCCCATAACAGTGATATGGACCATACCAGGTGGTGATGTACACATATTCATAAAAGTTACTCACATGTAAAGACCACTACTCCAACATAACGCATCACAGTTGAGTCAGGTATAGGTGACAGTGGCAAATGCATTCTAGGTTGTATCCTCATATACATCCACCACCTTGTTCCCAGACTACCAACACACATCCATATGTGGTATGACATAGTATGGTAGACCACCAGATAACCCTCGATTGGTGGATTGTACCTAGGCCTACATCAACTGTGTAATGTACCCATGTACAGACACAGCTGCATAATGTGTTATGCAATGCAATAATACCACTGTTTGTAACCTGCTCAGCGGTACACATACCAGGGTCCCTTGGATGTTGTCAGCAGTAACACGGTCGACTGTTGCTGTACACCAGTAACCAACACCCTCATGGTTGGATATGACCTAACCGTACCTGCCCTGGATATGTACATCCTGCACTCATACAACATATATTACATTACCATAGCTTTTGTTTACCTTTCTACATACAGGTGGCTACAGTCATTACACAAATGCACATGGCAGATAGCATGCTAATAGTATATAAGGTTTGATATCTATGTTGACAGAGGTAATATCCCCTCTCTACTAGTCACCCATGACACCTATCATATCATACAACACCCCATGTGGCATGTATGTCTTTAGACATGTCCACCTAATGTAATGTCTACAAACATACACAGATAACAGGACCATAGGACCTACACAAGGCCTGTATTGACAGACTCTGGGAAATCCAGCTCTGCACTGTAAGTTCCTGAGTAGTCACAGGTGATATGTTCATGACATGTACAGCCATGTGTGGCCACAGCTCCTACATATACCCCATGTCAACAATTGCAAGCCATGCATGCTGTGTGCTGTCTGGACATTAGCCTTAGAACCACAATAGCCAGTACATGCTGGAGTGAGATGTTTACAAGCCACAGACCTTGCACATGCCTGAATGAGTGTACTGCCTAGCTCTAACAGAGCACACTGCTGGCACTCTTCCAGTACACATGAGGTGAGTGTGGCAAATATGATGTGCTCACTGTTGACCATTACAGTGCCCTGGTTTCACCATGGCACTGTCAAGTAACAATTTGTAGGAGCATGACATGAAATAATGCTGTGTGTGTCACACTGATATGTGCTGTTGTAATATATGTACAATTGGTTAATCAGTGAAAGTGGTGGTGTCCTACCAGTACATGAATACAACATCCATTATGGTGTATTGCTTGGCTATGTTTCTCACATGGTGTGGGGAAGGTGTGGAATGTATCCTCTTGACCTGCTAGTGCACATACTGATGTAGACCACTTATGTGTAAATGTATTGCTGTTTGTGTAGATTCCATGTGTGTGCAGTGTGTGATGTCTGAAGGTGACTGTTGTCTTAGTACATCATGCTGTTGCAATATATCCTCAACATTGCCAACTGTATATGGTGATATGCTCTAAGTACAGAAAGCCATACATGAGGTATGGACGGATGTTTGGACATGACTACTAAGTGATGGGGCTTCTTTGCAGATGAATGATTACTGAGGACAGCTTACTGGTGTGTTACAACCAGTCCTACAATAACCTATGTACCTGCTAAGGTCAGGTTTTGTTAATTGAAGTGGAAGACAGACAATGTAGAATGCTGTAAGGGTGACACCGAAGGCAAACCCCATGACACATGTAATAGTAATACATCCCCTGTGCATATATTGTGTATATATCAGCACAATTGTCAAAGGAAAGAGTCAGTAAGCATTGTACCAGATGTGATAGTGTTGTAATGCTGTAGTACCTATCATGCGATAACCATGTGTTCGATTCACAGTACTGGCACGTGTGGGTGTGTGTCCATATATGTCACATATGGTTGGGAATACATCCCACATGTTATCACTCTCCTGAACACTGCTGGTGACACCAGTACAGAGTGAGTTGTAAAAGAAAGCCATAGACAGGTTGTTAAACCTCACACATGTAAAGTATCTGTATGTGTGTGACATAGGTGTATATCTTTGTGAATGCCGGTATGTGTGTGTGTGTGTGTGTGTGTGTGTGTGTGTGTGTGTGTGTGTGTGTGTGTGTGTGTGTGTGTGTCTGTGTGCGCGCACGTGAGTGTGTGGCTGTAAGGTTCCTGGAGTGAGGCTGTATTTTACCATAGTGGAATGTTAATGACCCCTCCCCCCATCCACTCAAAGCAGTCTAGCATCCCTGTTGATATCATCAATCGTAGACGGGGATACTAACCGCCTGTTAACATGTACGCCCTGGGGGTGTAATCTGTTGTTACATAGCCTACTGATGGACTCCCCTCCCCACATACACTCACTGCACAGTAGTATCCCTGTCGATGTCCTCAATCTTAGGCCATTCCAACTACCTGTACATGTGTAATCTCTGTGGCGTATCTTGTAATTGCTTAGTAGTATAATTATGATATGCACATAGGCAGGGGTTGTCATCCAAACACTGGCAACTGTGTGTGTGTGTCAGAGTGTGTGTTACTGTGTCTGGAATCCCTGAGTGTGTGAGTGTGTCTGTGTTTGCATGCTGTCATGGCAGTGGGTATTACTACTTCCCAATGAGATGCCACTATATCCACTGGCCTTTACCCTTGTCATCCAGCATGCCACACTTTTACCCACTCCGTGCTCTGGGTAACTATACCTATGATGTCACCCACTATGGATGCGATGGCTCTGAACACAGTAGCTTACTACACAGCTATCATGCTCTCGGATCATTAGAACAGTAAACAATTGAAACATGGGAGAATATAACTGTGATGTGGAAGCTACAAAGTGCATGCAGGTATTGTCATACTGACCTGTGGGTAGTCTACATGTACATATGGGACTCCCGCATACATCAACATCCCCCGGCACATGCAACTACACCTGAAAGAGGAAGGCAGAACATCAGGATCAACATGCTGCTAGTGTTGTTACACATGATACATGCTGTCAAATGTACAAAATGCATTCTAAAACTGCAGTACATGTTACGTCTGCTTCCTGTCAATACTACTCAACAATATTAATCTACAATTGTCTACCTAGTATGTTCACCCTGTCCATCTGACCATATGAGCATGTCCCTGCATCGATGGTGTGGATGACAGAGATGCGGCACAGGCATCATCATATGCACAGAGTGATAATATTTGCCAGAGGCCTAGGCTGTGCCATTGGATGACATCATGTGTGTGTGTTAGGGCCTGTGATATCACTGGGCATGTGTGGATGTTATGCGTGTGTGTGTTGAGGTGCCCTACATTTGTTTCCATTATGTGTGTATGCATGCACACAGGTCTGGCATGAGGCTGGCCTACACAGGGGTAATATTGACAGCTGCAGACTGTACAAGGCAGGTGTCACAGTTCACGGTGTCCGGCCATGGCCACGTGACCTGCGCCTGCCAGGGGTTGCATGGGCACTACCAGGCAGAGGTCCATATTGGGTACTGTCTGATGACACATGTCCACTGGAATCATATTCCTGTTAGGACCATGCAGGACCATGTGCACGTGGCCTGCTGTGTCTTGGTGTGGACTACACAGCACCAGATGCACTGCTGCTGCTACTGCCACCATGGGAGTGGGCATATGCAGTAGCATGTTCATGTAGACCTTCAACAGGTAATGTAGCTGACCTACCTCCATTTGCCCAATGCCTCACTCCCACCAGATGTTCCAGCACAGACATTCCATGCTCAAGGATTGACATACCACGATCAAGGACTTCCACCATGTCACCTAATTGTCTATCCAAAACATCTGCAAGATGATGGTGAGCATTTGCAAGTGCCTGGATGTTGTCAGTTAATGAATGGACAGCAGCAATCTGAAGCCTCAGACCTTCTCTGTTGTGCCATTCAGCACATGCCTGTGCCTCCATTACAGCCTGAAACATACATCCGGTGACTCCAGCTTATGTGCTTTGTCTCACAGGGGCATTTTGGCCAGTGGTCCTCCTACGAGCAGAGCTGGGCATATGCCTGTGTGGGACGTCACCAGTCTGTTGACTGGGATCATGGTGTGCAGGCACACCTTCCATAGTCTCCACACTTCCCTGTTCCATGCTACCACCCATCAACTGTCCTTCCTCTATGGCCAGTGGGGATGGGGTATGTGCAGGCAGAGGAACTGTGTGCAAGGATGAGGGGGAGACAGGTGGAATGGCAACCAATGGCACAGATTCAGACCCTGACAACCCTGTCTGTGCCTCAGTCATACTATCATCATCACTGCTAGAGTCTGTGGGGATACTAACATCAGGTTTACTGCAGGAGGGCAACACACCTACAGCAACACCTGTGAAGGGAAGACAAGAACTGTACATTACAAGTTATACCAGACACACAGACAGACAGACAGACACACACAGACAGAGTCAGACAGAGACCGACAGACAGACAGACAGAGTCAGACAGAGACAGAGACAGACAGACAGACAGAGACAGAGAGACAGAGACAGACAGAGACAGACAGACAGAGACAGACAGAGACAGACAGACAGAGACACAGACAGACAGAGACAGACACAGACACACATGCTACATGCAGGTGATATGGCAGATGGCATTCAGCTTAGAAAATTATAGTTTCAGCGTAGACAATTTTAGTGGTAGTTATCATACACCCCTGAGTTGCACACAACAGCATGCATGTGTTATAGCAGACGGCATGCACCTTACACAATTATAGTGGTGGTTAGCATACATACCTGTATTGCACCATTTGTGTTAATAGCCTATGCTCCATACCTGCAACACAATGCATGCACTTTGCACCATTGCACCCCACTGCCATGGTGTGTGCAACATACACCACATGTTAACAGACCATCGCTGACCTTTGTACATCTGCCAGTGATGCTTTGTGTTGGCCACTGCCCCTATGTGTGAGGACATGAGCAGTAGGGTATGTAGACTGCATACTATGTTTGCTTGAGCCCTAGCTTGCATATCTCCCTCAAAGCAGTGCATGTCTTTTCAACATTATTCCGCCTACCACTGAGCTGAGTCTAGACATTGTGCATGTGGCTGTACACACATGTTTGACATGGCTGTCCCTACTTTGCAATGGTGCCACAGACCAGCACAGGTTTACAGTACACTGGCCTGCAGTGTGGCGTATGACCTTGCCAATCACATGTAGTATGACATGTCTTTTACTGACGAGTTGAATGACATGCATACATGTGTAACACAATGGTGTCCTTTCCAATCTACAGTATGGTAATGGTGTCCCAATGCAGGGACGTGTTATACTAACATGGGCTTTCAGCTGATGCATTGTTGTCTGTCCACCCTACAAATATGCAGGGACATATGTCATATTGAGCTGATGTGCATAGCCATTGGAGGGAATCATGTGGCTTCACAATTGCTATACAGTGTGAGCTACTGACATGGTTCATAGCCATGAATATGTTCACATACAATACATATCTAATGTGGAATGTGACACATGTCACCAAGGTATATACACAATAAACCCTAATGTGGAATGTGTGTGACAGGTCACAGAAGGGGATACGGATGACACCCCTGCACATCTGCAACCATATTACTGATAGCTGACAACTATGCCCACACATGGCTAACTTACAAATTCTCTATGTCCCACATGCCATCTGTGTACATCACACACATGAGGAGCAGGCATGACAGTGATGTCTGACACCAGCAAGGTGAATCTACTGTATCTGTGGCTTGATGTGGATGTATAGGTATGTTGTGCAACACATGTATGTATTTGGATACTGTATAGGTGAATGCTTCCATGTCGTGACACACTCAAGATGTTCAAGACATGTTATGTGGTGGTTTCATGTTATGTCTACACAAGCTGTGCACAGGCCTGTATGATGTTTAGTGTTGTTTCACATCTGCAATATCACCATTACACAAAGGCCATAGTTGTATTGTGTCGAGCCAATGTGCAACAGGGTGTACACACATGTACATCACTTCTGTTGTGTGCTTTGCTTCATGTCTCTGGCCATCCTCAATGGCCATGTGTACACATGTGCAGTCAAATGGTTGTGATGGCCATCTTATTTCACATGTCAGTGTTATCCCATATGACATACACCCATAGATGTCATATCCACTGAGGACAGGGTTATGCAGACAAAGGGTGGTATGTATGGGATGTGAGACATGTTTTGCAGGATAGTTGAGCAGTGTTCCAGTCAGCCCACTACATGTCATGGACATGTCTGATAGCACATGACATTGTGTTACATTCATAGCAAGGGTATACTCCACAAGGGTGTATCCTGTGGGCCGGGCATACTCCAACTCTAAGACATTTAGTGTGTGTGCACACATATGGTCTCTGTACAGTACTGTTTGTATTCCCAACATTTGTAATGCTGATATATAGTACCTGTCCCTACAGTGGAACACACCTCCACCATTGTATTCACTGTTGTCCACACATCTGGCAATGACAGTTTGGAAGGTTTAGTGTAGGTGTTTCATATAGTCTACAATTGTTTCACATAGGTAAACAGTGTGATGCATTGCAGGTCTGACCAGTGTCCGTTACCAGGACCACCATACATTATGTGTATGTGTGTTATGGCAGATAGCATGCAGTTAATATGTTCCGTGCATTATCAAGCCTGGTAAATAATAACAATTTCACTTGACACAGGCTGCTGTTGCTGCAAAATGCCAGAGGTACCTAAACAGGGGTGTCACAGCAGTAAGATCATTATCCACACCTGTATGGTAGCTACAGGGTGCCATGTCTATGTTAGCACATAAGCTAGTACAATACACTATATTATGGAGTATGCACATCTGTGCATACATAGAGTAGCAGACTACAGTATGTGGCATGTGGGCATACATGCCCTGCATATAATGTTACATTACATATTGTACAGTAACACATGTAACTATGTGATATATGGTTGTGTATTATGTGCAGTAGTGACTTACCAGGCAACTCCAGGCTCGGTGATTGAGAGACACCCACCTCCACAATACCAGCTAATGCTTGTGGATGGAGGTCTGCAGGTATCCCCATGTTGGCCAGTAGCTCCTCGGTACATGTGACTGGGGGCTGGGTGAGTGGACCCCACCTGTTGCACCTTGTTCCCTGGTGATTGCATTAGCACTCTGTTTCACCCATCTTATCTGGTCAGTGCAGTGTGGGCGCACCTGCTGATAGGTGCGATTGTGACCGTCAACATCATTTACCCTCCTTCAGAGTTCCTCCTGCAGGGCATCCCACTGCTGTGCATCCTGTGGCATATGGCTGAAGAGCATTGTATAGTTGTTGAGGAGGTATGGGATGAGGACCTCATCCTCCCAGTGGCTGTATGGTGGCAGTCAGTGACGTGGCATACCTGGAAGACATAACGATGGAGACAGGTCACAGTAATTCACAGAGAAGTACAGCAGTATAGCTGAACATACATGTGTATTACATTTGGGGTTGGGAAGGTGGTCTAATGGTTAAGGTGTTTGCCTTACAAACAGAAGGTGCAGGGTTTGAATCTCACAAGGGATTATTGGCTAAGCTTAAAATGGCTCGCAAGGGCAGTTAGCTTAGTACTAATCTATGAACCTATTTATTAAGTTTTAAAATACATCTTTATAGATCATGACACTAACAACACTGACATGTATAAGTCACACACATTTGACACCTACTGGTGATCTGATGTTGTCGCCATATATGTGTGTGTCATGTGATGACATTGTTCATAGACCATGTGGATGTTGTCTTGACGCGGTGTCTTTACCTATCAGCACATGCCTGGATGTGTTCTCATTAATACAATCAACCTTAATGCTGTGTTTATGCCACATATATAGTCATACATAGCCATTAGGGGCATGACCTGTGACTCTGCAGACTTGCAAGCATGTATGTGTTTTGTCATATACATCTACATGGCACTGTACAGATGTGTAGCATCCTGCCATATATTGCCTGTGTTGCGCATGTGTAACACATGGGACAATAGCTAGCCTGATGGTATTTGCAGGGTTAGATATCAACTATGGCATGTATGGTCATAGTGATCTGGTAGACTGTATGCCCTGGGCTATTTATGAGCCTAAGCAGACAGGTTATCTAGCTGTAAGCAACAGACAGGTAATATTCAGTGGCCAGTTCAGGCAGTGCCACAGAACTGATACACATGGTTACTGATATATTTGGCACGCGGTCATCATATCATGTCACAGAGAGGGGTGATGTGCAGCTTCGCTGGACAGGAATGCATAGTATGGCAATAGTATGTTAAGTGTATGGGACAAGGGATCTGTCAGGCATGTTGTGATCCTTGTACTAGAAAGGTGGATGTCCATGACGTATGTGTTTATTTGGGATCAGGATGTGTTAAGTGTAGCATGTCCAACACTTCTGGGTTGGACATGGCTTTATTCAGGGTAGGCTGCATGCTACATAGTGCAGCTAGGGATTGTGAAGGGCAGTGTAGGCCATCTACACATGGGCAATAACCCTTATAGGAAATATGTGATCTATTATGGGTCACATGGGTGTTGAGTATGGCTGAGAAGTTATCTCTATATTTGTGGATGGCACCCTATCATGATTAGGGGTGCCACATATGACTACCTGTCTTTTGTGGTGATGTAACTATCAAAAGGAAGTACTGTCCAGCTGCATTTCATACACATAATTGCCATTATGTTGACCGCTGCCTAGGTGGTAGTTAATGGGTACAGGGTTTGTAACATAGGGGATGACAATGCAATACTTAGCTGTCAGAATGTGGCCATACATTACACACCACACATCTGACACACTAAGGCCCTTTTGTATGTTGAACGCAGCATACAATGAGTTGACTATTGCTCCTAGTTCATAGTCATTTGCAGACATCAATAGGCTGATGCCTTCTGTGTTAGTCTATGTGGTATAGATACCAAAGAGAGGGAGTACCAGGAATGACCCCTGTATTACTGTGGCTGGCACTGGTTTGAAGTGTGTGTATTCATCGGACACCTTCTGTAGTGTGAGTTCTGCCAGCAGTTCAGTTGCCAACAACTCCTGTGACATAGGAATATACACCTAGTTTACTGAGTGTAGCTGGAACACAGTATGGGTGATGGTGTCCTATGACCTGGCAAGTCATGATATGCAGTGTGAATCAACCCTACTGTCATCTAGATCTGTATGCTGAACATACATGTGTATTACATTTATTAAGTTTTAAAATACATCTTTATAGATCATGACACTAACAACACTGACATGTATAAGTCACACACATTTGACACCTACTGGTGATCTGATGTTGTCGCCATATATGTGTGTGTCATGTGATGACATTTTTCATAGACCATGTGGATGTTGTCTTGATGTGGTGTCTTTACCTATCAGCACATGCCTGGATGTGTTCTCATTAATACACTCAACCTTAATGCTGTGTTTATGCCACATATATAGTCATACATAGCCATTAGGGGCATGACCTGTGACTCTGCAGACTTGCAAGCATGTATGTGTTTTGTCATATACATCTACATGGCACTGTACAGACGTGTAGCATCCTGCCATGTATTGCCTGTGTTGCGCATGTGTAACACATGGGACAATAGCTAGCCTGATGGTATTTGCAGGGTTAGATATCAACTATGGCATGTATGGTCATAGTGATCTGGTAGACTGTATGCCCTGGGCCATTTATGAGCCTAAGCAGACAGGTTATCTAGCTGTAGGCAACAGACAGGTAATATTCAGTGGCCAGTTCAGGCAGTGCCACAGAACTGATACACATGGTTACTGATATATTTGGCATGCGGTCATCATATCATGTCACAGAGAGGGGTGATGTGCAGCTTCGCTGGACAGGAATGCATAGTATGGCAATAGTATGTTAAGTGTATGGGACAAGGGATCTGTCAGGCATGTTGTGATCCTTGTACTAGAAAGGTGGATGTCCATGACGTATGTGTTTATTTGGGATCAGGATGTGTTAAGTGTAGCATGTCCAACACCTCTGGGTTGGACATGGCTTTATTCAGGGTAGGCTGCATGCTACATAGTGCAGCTAGGGATTGTGAAGGGCAGTGTAGGCCATCTACACATGGGCAATAACCCTTATAGGAAATATGTGATCTATTATGGGTCACATGGGTGTTGAGTATGGCTGAGAAGTTATCTCTATATTTGTGGATGGCACCCTGTCATGATTAGGGGTGCCACATATGACTACCTGTCTTTTGTGGTGATGTAACTATCAAAAGGAAGTACTGTCCAGCTGCATTTCAGACACACAGTTGCCATTATGTTGACCGCTGCCTAGGTGGTAGTTAATGGGTACAGGGTTTGTAACATAGGGGATGACAATGCAATACTTAGCTGTCAGAATGTGGCCATACATTACACACCACACATCTGACACACTAAGGCCCTTTTGTATGTTGAACGCAGCATACAATGAGTTGACTATTGCTCCTAGTTCATAGTCATTTGCAGACATCAATAGGCTGATGCCTTCTGTGTTAGTCTATGTGGTATAGATACCAAAGAGAGGGAGTACCAGGAATGACCCCTGTATTACTGTGGCTGGCACTGGTTTGAAGTGTGTGTATTCATCGGACACCTTCTGTAGTGTGAGTTCTGCCAGCAGTTCAGTTGCCAACAACTCCTGTGACATAGGAATATACACCTAGTTTACTGAGTGTAGCTGGAGCACAGTATGGGTGATGGTGTCCTATGACCTGGCAAGTCATGATATGCAGTGTGAATCAACCCTACTGTCATCTACATCTGTATCGAGTACATCAATTACATTGACCATGGTTCATGGTCGTACATACCAGACTCAGCAGGGTTGTTGTGCACTACGTCCCATTATCAATGGTGTCTCCCCCTTTGTAGGGTGTGATAACTGTTGCTGTGCACCATTCAGTGTGTACATAGCCTGACATGGAGCTATGATTGAAAATGATGAGTATGTGGATAGCTGAATGTTCTTACATTTGTGTAGGATACACCCTGGGATGTTGACAGGTCCCATGAAAGCTGTATGTATGGCATTAGAGAGTGCAGCTTGTACCTGCATATTTGTTAATACAGGGGCCCTGTAGTGTACATGGATATATTACTAAGTGTACCTGTTGGGGGTGGGGGGAGTGGGTTTAGGTTCTCTGAGACCCTATCTGGATGAGTGGGTGCTATTTCTATAGGTGCAGCACTTCCCATGCCATAGTGCTGTGCAGCATGGCAGGTCTTGTCGTTGCCATTACGATTAACGACACAGCTATAGAATGCTCTGTGCTTGGCCTCATAATATGTGGCTGATTGGTTTCATGGTAGCTTTGTGTGGTTTCATATGGTGTATCTGCATCTTACTGAGGCTGACCAGGGATCATCTACACTCATGTGTGTTCACTCTTGCGACAGTTACTGCCTTCTGTGGTACAGTTTAAAGCAAGGTACCAGCAGCTTGCCTACTTGTTTGTGCTGGGTTGACTCCTGGGTCTGTTTCAATGGCACAATCACTGCACAAATGTGACTTCTTAAGGTTCATTTGTGTAGGATTCAGCATTTGAACATGCGTTGTCCATCTGCATGGGTGCCATGGCACTCACCACTCTGCTCTTAGGGAACATAATATTGGCATTGGAGACTAATTATGTGCAGCATACTATTAGCCCTGTTTGTGTGACTACTGTGATCCAGGTCAGTGGGATCGATGGAATCCAACATGCATTGAGTACAGGTGTTGGTACATGAGGAGTCTTCACAGTTCATAATGAAATAGTTGAGAGTAGCCAGTATTATGGTTCTGTCTCAGACCTAATCTTCCTCATTACAGCACATTATGGCAGTTGGAAAGCCACGGCCTGGTGGGTGATCTGTCTCAAGGTGCATTTTGAATTCCACTGTGGCACAAAGGTAGTTGCTCAGCATAATGCATCTGATGTTATGCAAGTGCACATAGCGTGGGGGTGTACATATCCTTCAGGAATATGGGCACACCTACGGCCTGTGTGTTCCAATAAATAATGGGCAAAAGGTGAGGTATGTGTTATAACATGGTCATGCAGGTATGCTCTCCAGGGCATTGAAACATGTCTCAGCCACTGCACAGATATGTTCTCCATGTTAGGGATTGACATATGTGTGTGTCCGTATAGTGTTTCTGACATGTATCATTGTGTAACGAGACCCGCAGTGTATTGCTTGGCTGTCCCTGTAACAGCAGTGGACCCTCACCTGAACCGTTCATGATGAAGGCACTATAGGGGAAGCATGAGCCCTAGGTTGTATCCAGATTCCCAGGGGTGACAGGTGCAGGGCCTGTCTGGCAAAGTATCATGGTCTGTCAACCATCTTATCCCAGGATGACAGATACTGGATACCCTGCGACATGCACCACTACACTAGACAATTGTGGAATACAGTCCTTTTGTCCCTATACTGCAGTATCATTCTGGCCAATGGCAGAATGCTGCCCAGGCCTTGGGACATACCTGCATGGCCTACAAGACCTGACAGTTCCTACATGTGTTTCCATGCTGTCCAGGCTACTGCATCACAGGTCCTGCACAACAACATGGAATATGAAAGAGCCATGTGTATAGATCAAAAGGTGGTCTGAGTGTATGAGTATGTGGCTAATCATGTCAGACAGGCAGCTGACAGTATGTATGCCCTCGTATAGATTGGTGTGTAACATAGTGCTAGAATTTGCATTCACAAATGAGTACTGTTGGACGTTTCCAGTCATGTGTTCAGCGGTGTGGCACAATTATGCAAACTATGTCATACAGTTTGTGTATTTCGGTGTCTGTCTCTTCCTGCTTGGGGGGGTCACTTGTTTGGCCAGATACTTATACACGTCTGTGAATGTGTGTGATTTCTGGTAGTGTGTGTGGGTGTCCTTACTGTGTTCTGGTAATGGTATGAGTTGGTTGTGTTGATGAGCTGCATGTGTTAACCTACACCTCATTACTGTGCAGTCCAGTCATGGCTGTAGACTGGGCTGCCATCCAGCTTACCCCTGTAGCTGCATCCCAGACAATGTGTGAGGCATGATGTTAGGTGGGTCTGGCAGTGTATATTGCATAGAGATTACATTCCCCCAGGATGGTCACATACACAAAGCTGACATTAGGAAACACCAGTCTAGTGGACATGCCTGTATGAGCAGTCAGTACTACAAGTACCAAGTACTGTATTTAGTTTACGTATTGCCTATGAAAATGTTTTAGACAGTGATGCTCACATGTAATTATTTGTGTTATGGACATAACAACACTGGCTATTACGGAAACATTGTAGCTACCCTTAGCAGCAAACCTCCTCTGAGGAGCACATCACATCCTGTTAGTTGATTACAGATGATGCATGTGTCTATAGGTCTGTTTCCTTCTCTGAGTATCTATTCACATATCCACCAAGACCATGAGCTCTGTTGGGCACAGACACCCACTCCTCAAACAGAGTCATGTATCAATGGACTCTGAAGCCACTATCAGCATGATCAGGATATAATCAGATAGTGTGAGCCATCACCTATGATGCAGCTATTACACATGGGCAGCTGTCTCCTACATCTTACACTCCTACTGCAGATGTTACACTGGAGTTAAAGATAATATGCAACCTGTTTCATTACCAGTGCTGTGCACTACCTTACATACAGTATGTGCAGGCAGCTGTTAGGTTGGGCTACACAAACCTGGTAGTTCAAACAGTGTATCTCTACTCTCAATATCCACTCTATGTAGGTGTGCACATAGCCATTTGGCCTAGCCCTGTAACAAGGGTCACTACACATTTGCATAACATGTACACATACAGAGCTATTATTGCTTGCAAACGATAGTAGTGAGGTGGATATTACGTGTGTTATGTGCATGGATAGTTACCTGGCTCTTCCAATTTTCTTTGCTATCATGCTGCTAACCTGTCAGATGAATACTAATGCTATGTATCCTGTCATTGAGCATTGTAATTGCCAATAGATATAAATACTGTTTTCATAACATAACAGAACTGCTATGTATAATAGAATACAGATCTGCCAAGAATACTGTACATTACAGAGTTATTGGCACAATATCCCACAATGCACACCATATTTGCATGGTAAGCCCACCTTTAACATGTTCATCTTACTTATACACCCATACATATGTCGACTGTTACAATATAACAACATATACTATTCCCTGTTAAAGCACATACTTGTTGGACCAATCCTGACACTGACAGTGACTGAAAGTGAAATGGTGGGTTCCAAGCCCATAGCATCCCTTGTGGTGTATGTGGAGTGTGCCGTCTGACCTACAGCAGTACACACATAGGATACTACAAGCATTACTCCTGCTCAACAATACATCACTACAAGACAGCTATTTCCACTATATGCATTGATTACACTGTAATTCTTACAGTACAGATACTACATACACAGGAGGGAGAAAAGGACCTGTACCGATTAGCTAGACAGAGGGACAGAGCTGGGAAAGATGTGCAGCATGTAAGGGTGATAAAGGATAGAGAGGGAAAGGTACTCATAAGAGAGGAGAGTGTGTTGAGTAGATGGAAAGAGTATTTTGAGAGGCTGATGAATGAAGAGAATGAGAGAGAGAGAAGGTTGGATGATGTGGGGATAGTGAATCAGGAAGTGAAACAGATTAGCAAGGAGGAAGTAAGGGCAGCTATGAAGAGGATGAAGAATGGAAAGGCTGTTGGCCCAGATGACATACCAATGGAAGCATGGAGGTGCTTAGGAGAAATGGCAGTGGAATTTCTAACTAGATTGTTTAATGAAATTTTGGAAAGTCAGAGGATGCCTGAGGAGTGGAGAAAAAGTGTTTTGGTACCTATCTTTAAGAATAAGGGTGATGTGCAGAGCTGCAGTAACTACAGAGGGATAAAACTGATTAGTCACAGCTTGAAGTTATGGGAAAGAGTAGTGGAAGCAAGGTTAAGAAGGGAGGTGATGATTAGTGATCAGCAGTATGGTTTCATGCCAGGAAAGAGCACTACAGATGCAATGTTTGCTCTGAGAGTGTTGATGGAGAAATACAGAGAAGGTCAGAAGGAGTTGCGTTGTGCCTTTGTAGACTTGGAGAAAGCATATGACAGGGTGCCTAGAGAAGAGTTGTGGTATTGTATGAGGAAGTCGGGAGTGGCAGAGAAGTACGTAAGAGTGGTACAGGATATGTACGAGGGTAATGTGACAGTGGTGAGGACTGCAGTGGGAGTGACAGATCCGTTTAAGGTGGAGGTGGGATTACATCAAGGATCAGCTCTGAGTCCTTTCTTATTTGCAGTGGTGATGGACAGGTTGACAGATGAGATCAGACAGGAGGCGCCGTGGACTATGATGTTTGCAGATGACATTGTGATCTGTAGTGAGAGTAGGAATCAGGTTGAGGAGACTCTGGAGAGGTGGAGATATGCTCTAGAGAGCAGAGGAATGAGGGTCAGCAGGGCTAAGACAGAATATATGTGAGTAAATGAGAGGGAGGGTAGAGGAATGGTGAGGATGCAGGAGTAGAGTTGGTAAAGGTGGACGAGTTTAAGTACTTGGGATCAACAGTTCAGAGTAATGGTGAATGTGGAAGAGAGGTGAAGAAGAGAGTACAGGCAGGGTGGAATGGGTGGAGAAGAGTGTCAGGAGTGATTTGTGACAGACGGGTATCCGTAAGAGAAAGGAAGGTCTACAAGAGTGTAGTGAGACCAGCTATGTTATATGGGTTGGAGACAGTGGCATTGACAAAAAGGCAGGAGTCAGAGCTGGATGTGGCAGAGTTAAAGATGTTAAGATTTGCAATCGGTGTGACTAGGATGGATAGGATTAGGAATCGGTATGTTAGAGGGTCAGCTCATGTTGGACAGTTTGGAGACAAAGCAAGAGAGACGAGATTGCGTTGGTTTGGACATGTGCTGAGGAGGGATGATGGGTATATTGGGAAAAAGATGATAAGGATGGAGCTGCCAGGTAAGAGGAATAGAGGAAGGCCTAAGATAAGGTTTATGGACGTGGTGAGAGAGGACATGCAGGCGGTTGGTGTGACAGAGCAAGATGCAGAGGATAGGAAGAAATGGAAAGAGATGATCCGCTGTGGCGACCCCTAACGGGAAAAGCCGAAAGAGAATGATGAGAGAATGATGACTACATACACAGACATGCTACATAGTTGGTTTTCCTTCATTTTTCAACTATTTTTTTCACAGGAGTTAATATTCAGTGAGTGTCACAAATTTGTACACTTGTGTCATGCTGTAGGTACATGTTTTTTGCATTCCATTCTGTTTTCACTGTATCTTATTAGTTATAGATGATTCAACGGTATTTGAACAAGAATGTAAATGGGAGTGATTAATTCACTATGGGAGACATCTGGTGATTTTTGTTTATTATATTGTTGTAGTAAACATCTTCGGAAATGTCTCCATGGGATCATCACAAGTCACCACATAGATCGTTTTTAATATTTTTGCCATTTTTTGACACTAATTAATTATGGTCTCACATTCATGATGTAACATCAGGTTGAGTTGTCATTATCAACATTATCATTATTATTTTCATTATTTTTTTCATTTCAGTCAATAGGGGCATATTTTTAAACATGGACATAGGTTCGCCTAGGTCCATTTTAAAAGTCTTGACATTTGGTCACCATACTTCGGTTTTTACTTCAGGTGTCATTATTTTAGTAATGATGTATCATGTCACATTAGATCATGTATTTAAAGTAATTTTTACAATGTGTTCATACATCTTTTAGAAAAGTTATTATTGTCATTTGGGATGTACATCATTTCCTGTCTATGACTTTAAAACCAGGATGTTGGGAGGCATCCTGGTTTTCTGAGGAAGTTCACGTTGACAATAAAGTGAAAGAAAGCGCTAAATTTATCTGGCTTTGCAGCTTCTTTCTAATTTTCAACAGTCGCTAACTTTTTGGTAATTTATTCCAGCTAATTGTGAATTTAACTGAGAAGGTTTCCGAACTTCAGGAAACAGTTAAAAACATTCAAAACCCCCATCCTAATGTTAACATCAAATCTGGGACTGTTTCCGGTGGGAACGAAAGAGATGTTACACTGCCAGGAGGTGGCAGGTCCCTTCCTGTACCGTCTAGAAGTATGGCGAACACTGTTTTGGGAGCTAGCCGTTCTGAGGGCATGGGAAACCGGATGGAACATGAAGAAGTCCATCCATTATACGATCGTTTGAAGGACTGGTGGAATAAAGAACATGTACTTTTTGAAGGTAATAATTCTGCTTATAAAAACACTATGGACAATAGACTTGTGGTTCTAGAGACCAAAATGCACAAAATACGTGCATTACAGTGCGACAACTCCTATTTGAAGGAGTGTATAGAAAAGAGACGGGTTCCCAAAGGACTACGTACATACAAATTTCCGAACGGCTTAAAAAAGGGGGAGCCAGAATGTGATGAACTTGTCAAAATGTTCGACCGACACAGGGTCGAGTTAATGGAATTTATTTTGAGATTAAACAATAAAAAGATAAATGTGTTGTTTAAAGAAATTGATGACATCAATAATGTTATATTAAGTGATGGTTGTTTTAGTCAATACTCCTATAGGTACAACGTGATTTTTGATAGAGTTGAGAATGAGGTTAATAACAATGTTAATAGAAAGAAGAAAAAACTTATTAGAGATGAATTTGAGTATAACAAAGGTTTGGCATACCCCTTCCCTAAAAGTTATATGGACGGGGTTAATGCTGATACTGATGCATATAGTCAACAGGCAAACCCTCATGGGAACACAGGATCATACAGAAATAACACTGGTGAAAACAGTTACGATACGGAGTACCCCCCACTTAGGAGATCCGAAAGGATCCACAGTAGAAACCAATTAAGGCAGGAGAATGATTTTTTTAGAAACCAGGGCAGAAGGGGGCAGACAGAGATACAGGAACACGTCCTTCAGGAGGAAAAACAGTTACAAGTAAGTTTAACAAGCAATGAGAAAAATACTCAGGATGAGAATATTATTAATTACGATGGCATTGTGCATTTGTATAAAGGTTTTAAAATTTACAATTATGCACAATTTCCACTCAACAAAGATGTGTTCAACTTGTTTATGAAAGGTATGAAGTTTGTTCCCTCTACCAAAGAAGATGTCAGTCAAACTTTATTAGATTTCAAAATTTTTATTAGGAAATTGAATTTAAAAATTTTAAATCAAGAGAAATCTAGGCAATTGGAATACAGTAAACCCATTATTTACAAGAAAAGTTGTTACAACCCCCCTCTGATACCCATTTTAAATTGTTTTGAAAATGTCTGTAGTCAGGAGATATTCAAGCTTTTACAGACTAGTAAAAACATGAAACATAATCTTTCATTAACAGAGAGAAAATTACTGTATGAATTACGTGATAACCACATACTCCGGTTTATGAAACCAGACAAGGGTGGGGGTATGGTTATTAGTAATGTTGTTGATTACAACAACAAAATCACAAATTTGTTGAACGACAGCACTAAATATGAGATAGCCTCCAGAAAGAAAATTAATTTGAGTTTTAGTAAGATAAAATTCTTGTTGGAAGATTCATTAATGCAAGGGGTTATTAATGAGGAAGAATATAACTTTCTTCATGTTGAACATCCGATCATACATATTATATTTGGAATTCCCAAAACACATAAGGACATCAAGGATCCCCCCTATAGGCTTATAATATCTGCCCACAACAGTATAACTTATACTATTGGTATTTATATTGATTGTATTGTTAGACAGGCATTAGTACCAATTGAACATATACTAATTGATTCCTGGGATTTTTTAAGGAAAGTGAAAAATGAATTTTTTAGCCATGAAGCATATTTTTCTACTGTTGATGTAGTCAACCTTTTCACCTCCATTCCCCATGATATAGGGCTGGAATATTTTAATGATATACTCGTGAGTCAATCCAACCTAAGTGGGTGTAAAATCAATTTTTTAGTTGAACTCATGGAGGTTGTACTAAAGAACAACTTTTTCACTTTTGAAGGGGAATTCTATAGACAAATCAATGGGGTAGCTATGGGTTGCCGTTGTGCCCCCATGTTTGCTAATTTAGTTATGTACCAATGGGAAAAGCAATTTATTTTCAATTCTATGTATTCCAACAACTGGCACTTGTACTTCAGGTTTTTAGACGACCTATTTATTTTATGGAAAGACACTAAGTCATTCCAATCTTGTCTGGAGTACATTAATCAAGTATGTGATTATTTTAAATTCACTGGTAATGGGAATTCTAGTGAAATTAATTTTTTGGATGTCAAACTTATTAAGGAGCCTCAAGATAACATGTTCCACTCCAGGATTTATAGGAAGCCTACTTTTTCCAATGATTACTTGGTATATTCAAGTAACCATCCCCCGTATATTAAACGTAACATTGTTAAGGGACAAATGGTAAGAGTAGTGAGAATGTGTTTTAAGAAGGAATATGTAGAAGAGGAAACTAAGCTAGTGTTGGACATGTTTCTCAATAGAGGATACCCTCTCGTTTTTCTGGAAGGTATCAGAAACCAAGTTATGGGTGAATGGAACCATAGATACCAACCCTTGCTTTGTTCTAGTGAGAGAGTGGAGTCCACAGTTTATAATGCTGAAAAAGATTTTACCCAAGCTATGGTTTTAACCTACGGTGAAACATCAGAAGAAATTAAAAAGATAATTAAGAACAATTGGGCTATGTTTAAGGGGAACAAGGATGTTTTAGCCCTAATTGGCCCAGAACCTCTTTTTACCTACAGAGTCCATAAAAACTTGAAAAATATTTTGGAACACGTTCCATCAGGTAGAAGGAGAAGGGAGGGTACCCACAGATATGGGGCGTGTGAATACTGCAAATATATTTTGGAGACTCCCAAGGTAAAGCTAGGCCCTTTTGGTTTTGAGGTAACCTTTGTTACAGGTTCTTGTAATACAACAGGTATTGTCTATTTAGCTCTGTGTAATGTATGCCAATGTTTTTACATTGGAAAAACAGAGAGAAGATTAAGCCGTAGAATTTACGAACACTGTTACAGTATTTCTAGAATGGATGGAAAAAATGCTTTATACAAACATATCAAAATCAACCCCACCCATAGTTTTAAATTTGGTATTTTAGAAATAGTGAATAAAAATTTTAGAGGGGGGATTGGACCAACAAGTTACTTAGGGCTGAAACTAGATGGCAACTTAAGGTTAATGCCTGTGAGTTTCCTGGCATCAATGAGGCCATCAGTATTAAACCAGAGCTCCGATTTAGAGCTAACAAAATAAAGTAAATTTTATATGTTTCTATATATAAACAACACTGGTTTGTTTTAATTGTTTTACATTACTGGGTTACTGTCTTTTTAAATGTTTAGTGCTAATTGGATTGATTAACTAATTTGGGGTATATAAGGAATGTCTGGTTAATTTGAAATTGTTCTGAAGAAGTCATTCTGATGAAAGCGCTTGACCTGTGTGGATTTTACAACAAGATCTATGTGGATTTTACAATAAAGTGTGGCAATCATTCGGCTTGTGTGGATTCTATCTTCTACCTTTCCACTTCAGTGTGGTTAGGTGGTATTTCTTGTTTTTCGGGGACTAGTTATTGACTTGGAAGTGGCTGTTTTTTTATTTTGTTGTGGTTGCTGCTTTCCCACCTTACTTCTTTTTTCATTAATTGTTATAATACCAGAGCTGCATGTGTTTTGTGTACACTCCAATTCCTTTGGAGTGCTTCTGTGTCACGAAGTGTGTTCATAGATGCTTATATATATGGCTATTGCTGTAACGTAACTGTATATATATATATATATATATATATATATATATATATATATATATATATATATATATATCTATGTGCAGACATCACTGATATATATATATATGTATATATATTTCATATTAGTTTGTAACAGTAATACATCTGTAGACTGGAATGTGTTGGTTCACAAACTACAGTACATTACAATGTACTGTACATATGTACACAAGGCCACTGTCCCATTTGTGATCATTATAGTGAAATGCATATGGTATAAGGTGTAGTCTCAGGACCATGGCACATGTGTACAACTCGGATGGCTTAGTGGTATGTTCCATGACTGTAGTGTGCATGGTCCAGGGTTTGACACCTGCAATGCTTTATGAATGTTTAGTAAGGCTCATTTAAACAGTTGTAAGCATGTTTAAAAGTGCTTGTGTGACATTATAGCAGCGGTTAAACACAGTTAAACAAATGTGACATATAATCTGTACGAGCAAACACGGCCACATAAGCTAACTGCTCCGGATATATACCTGTCAGTGACGTAACATCTCATTATGTGCTGACATGACATTACATTCTCTGTTGGCTGTACTCTCCTGCACACATGGGTTTATATGGGTGATTCAGATGTTTATTATACAGATGATTACTACTTATATGCAAGCTGTGGTTAAGGTATACTTTTGCACATGATAAACATCCCTGCCTTTATCGGGATTGTAACCTCGAATGCACAGATATTATGCGGATGCTGTAACCATTACACTGTTAACATTAACGTTGCTTCTGCCTATTTCCTATTTAGATGATTTGTATGTGTAAGCTAGGCTAAGAAAAGGGCGGGAGCCCCTAAACTCACTGAGCTTCACATACTCTTAACATAGCAACATATAACAAATGTACTGTGAGACAATACATTACATTCCTAACTACATTAGGCATAGCCCCTCATTGACACACTTCAAGGGAAACCTTGTTGTGTGAATGGGTAACAGACTGTACACCCCTGAGATCATGTGTCCCAGAACCATACAGCCAGGGGATGGGGGAGCCTGTTCAGTTTGATAGCTGCAAGACCTGTTGGGGGAATTGAATGGTGTTGAATTGCCACATTAACATGCCCTCTTTAGATCATTAAGTGCCCCTATCACCCTCCACAACCCCAGTCTTCAACAGCTTCCTGCAACTCTGCCTGGAATTGCTTCATTGGCTATGCTTGACAGACGCTCAGTTACTTCATCAATGGTGCGGGGAAGGCCTGTTGCTATGCTTCTAATTGCTCTTGGGCAGCTAGATAGTAGGCTATCTGTGCACCTCTAACGTGCAGGCCATCACAGCCATAATATGCGAATAAACAGACCTTCAGATCACAATATACAGTGTGAACTCACCATGTAGTCAGGAAACAGTTGAGTATAGCAAGAACATAAAGAACACTGATACTTAGTCACTCCAAATGCCTATTTTGGAAGCTAGAAGACTTGTATAAGGTTAAGGCTTTCTATTGTTTACCACTAGGGGAGATTAAAATCTAGCACAGATGCGAAACATAGGTTAGTACTAAGCTAACTGCCCTTGCAAGCCATTTTAAGCCTAGCCAATTATCCCTTGTGAGACTCAAACCCTGCACCTTGTGCTTGCAAGGCAAGCACCTTAACCATTAGGCCACCCTCCCAACCCGTACATGCATCCGAAACATGCATGCAAAGATACCATACTGGCCTATGTGTCAGCCTTACACTTTGGAATACTGGCCAAGGCTGTTGGTGTCCCCATGGTGCCTTATTTAGGAGAGTTCTGAAGGTGAATACCAGCTCCGTAAACAGCACAATAGCAGATTCAATGAGGTTTATGCTACTCAACACCAGGGATTGTGATCACAGCATGCATGCACTCCACAGCACTCCTCAGAATGGACAACATCAACATCTGTGCATTAACTGCAATCTGTCTTAAGGCTCCTGAGAGCACACCAGCACTACCAGACTACAACCCATACCACACATTTCAGCCACAGAACATGGACTGACAGACAACGAAGGAGCTGTATCCATATTCATCAGGGATACCTACACCTCCAGGTTAGTGGGGCAGCATGATACCTCTGTGATCATCCATGTGCAGCTAACATCAGCCATGACAGCAATGTGGAATGTGGCCTGCTACGGATCACCCTCCATGACCCAGGACCTCCACTCCACCTACCTGGAGACAGTGGAGAGCACGACAGTCCTAACACACACCCTGGCATTGATCGATGTCAACAACCATACCATTAACTGGGAAATGTACTCTGGTACTGTCTTCCAGCAACAGCGCTTCCTTGAATTTATCAACTCATATGCCCTGTATTGAGTGCTAACCTCCCTATCATGGGGTGTAAGCTACTAGATGTGGTCATCACCAACATGGGCAACAGGTGCACCACAGTGGAGGTTAACCAATCACTAGTTAGATCTGACCATGAACTATTCACTGGTTTCACACCCTAGCATCTCCCCCGCCCATGGATACCACAGTGTATACCTTTCCTACAGCTACATTTACACTACTAGTGACAGGGGTGGGGGGTTTCACAGCCCCCACGCTAAGGGGAAACACTGCTCCAGATACAGACAGATTTACAAATGCAGTCTATAAGCACCTACACAGATGTATGGATCATGCCATCGCTGGTAAACCAAGACTCACTCCTCCTAGACAAGGACACCAGTCTGGTGGACCTCTGCAATAAACAGGCTATACTACAGATGTAGGACAGTGTTCCAGACACATAGCAAATCCCATGAAGGGCAGACATCCGTGACCACTATTAGTATGATACGTAGGTCCCTCATGACATCATCCAAGGCTAACATCAGCAGGAGAATACGCAAGTATTCGAAAGATAACCACAAAGCCTTCTTTGGCTATGTCAAGGATCTACGTGGTGACACACAGATATGCATTGTGCCAGTGAAATATAGCGCAAAATATGCTGACCCTACTGATATCACCAACATCCTTGCAGATACATTCAGTACATACTTCACCCCCTAAAGAGCCCACAACACTACCCAAAAGGTACAGTATCCCAACCATCAGAGACACACAGGTAGAAATGGCCCTCTCTAACAGCAGAACACCGTATCAATGAAGGCAGATGTTGACCCAGACTGCATCTTGCAAACTGTACAAGACAACCTGCTCCCCACCTAATTATGCATTCCTACCTCAGCCTCTCCACAGGCTACATGCCCATACAATGGGTAACGGTTATTCCACTCCATCACGGGGAAATCACAACTGACCATGGTAACTACCACCCCATAAGCCTGACTAGCCTGGTCTGCAATGGTATGGTTTGCATCCTCATGGCACTCATTAACAATGACATTGGTAAGCTTCGAACACATGACCCAACCCAGGTCAGCCTGGTTGAGTGTAGTTCATGCCTACTGAACCTGTTTGACGTCTTACATACAGTCACCAAGACGTTAGATGACAGGGGAGGTGGTTCACACCAGGCCCCACTCAGGTATTATTGATAAACACACCAGCCTGTACATTCACCCATACATCACAGGTTGAGTTGCTAACGGGCTTACACACATAACCCACATGGTACGACTAGCGGACTCCAGGTCCAACTCTTGTACAGTCATGACTGGTGTCCCACAGGACTCAGTCCTGGGAGCCCTACTGTTTGGCATATATGTCTCAGATGTACAGGCAAACACAGAGGGAATAAAGCAGACCATGTTTGGCAATGACTGCAAACTGGGAGCCATGACTGATAGTCCAGCTGACACAGACATCCCTCAGGGGGTCTCACAGAGAACGTCACAGGGTGCTAACGACATGGCCTCCAGCCAAGTGCCAATAACTGCATGGTCATTCCATTGTGGAATTGGCACCCACATATTAACACATGAGCAGCAGCCACTTTAATACAGACGAGGTAATGGGGTATCTGGGGACTAAGGTAGATAATAATCTCACCTGTGACAATCACATCTCCACAGCATTTAGGACATCCTTCTATGTAGGCTATCTGACTACTAAAGGATTCCCATCTAGACTTACTGGGGTTATAGTGCTCCTTTACTCATCACTCAAAATTCCCATCATAGGGTATAATAATCCATGTGATATGTACCTCAGAGGACATGTCCAACAGCTGGGGGGGGTCCAAGAATTTACCTCACCAAGGGGAATATTGGGCTCCAACATATGGCCTATGCAGCCGGACTGAATAAACTCCTGCTTTACTCAGTGGCATCTCATTTACCCAGAGATGATCTCCGCAGACCAACACAGCCATGTCGAACTCAGGCTTGATGGATATGCTCCACCTATGGGAATCCGTGTCACAGTGAGCCACACACTGTAGTGAGCTGACCTTGCCAATAACCAGAAGATGCTGGAGGGAAAGCTTCCTGTCACAGACAATCCCCATACTTTGGAACAATATCCCTAACTACATTTTACAGAGCCCCTCACTATCACTCTGCAAGAGAAACCTTGACGGGTGGATGGGGAACAGTAGATGCACCCCAGGGATCCTGCCATTGGCTCTGCTCCACACAGGGATGGTTAATGACTCAATAGGGTGGCAAACGCTGACACGTTTTGGCTGGCCTTATGAATGGCCTCTGGCAGTTGGCCAAGTACCTACCTATGAATCTATACATACAGTATCTGCATATGCTGATAGCTTAGTTTACTGTTCAGGTGTTGACTTACCTTGTGTCACTGGCTGTTGTGTGTGCAGTAGTTGAGGGCTGCCTATGTTGGATGCACACAGTAGACTGCCTATACATGACAATTTACAGGTAGTCTTGTGTGTGTGCCATCCATTTTTACTGTGTGTGCAGGTGGAGAAAGGTATCAGTCCCTAGGTGTCTACACTGTCAGTGTGTGTGCTATACATTCCCTCTTTGCCAAGGCATGGGCATACTGGGAACACCTCTGTCTGCCTACTGGGGCTGACTCAGGGTGTTCGTGGTCTAAGTACCTCTGTGCCTGTGGGGCCATTGGCAATGGTGATGGGCTGTGAGGGCCTTCACCATTCTGTCCCTGTTGCAGCTGTTTCAGCCGGACCATATTTTGTAGCATGGCACACACTATGAAGATGTGGGCACACGTGCTTGGAGAGTACTACAAGGCTCCACCAGATATGTCCAAGCAACAGAACCTTGATTTCAGCATCCCAAACATACGCTCTATGATGATTCTGGTTTGTGTGTGTCCCTCATTATGGCATTCCTGCATGGGTGTGCATGCATTTCTGATGGGAATCATCATCCACGCTTCCAGTACATAGCCAGCATCCCCCACCAGGTGGCCATTTGGGATGTACCCCCTGGCAAATAACCGATACAGCTGTGAGGCATGCCAGATGTGGGAGTTGTGATAGCTTCCAGGGCTGCCAGCACACACATCCATGATAATGCCCTGGGCATTGCACACGGCCTGGCAGTTGATGGAGGGGTATCTCTTGTGGTTTATGTAGTGCCTTCCCTGCTTACTGAGTGGTGACTTTATGTGTATGTACGTGCAGTCTATTGCATCCAGTACCTCCAAGTATTCTGCCACACGGTGGAAGAGCCGCATATTGCTGGCAAACTCCTCCTGCGTTCGGGGGAAGTATATGTATTCCTTGGCATGTGGTAACATGGCATCCAGGAACTGATGTAGTACCCTGGATCCTGATGCCTGTGAGATACCCATGATATCCCCAGTTGGTCTTTGAAAGGTACTTGTAGCTAGTATTCTCAGGCTTACACATACCTTCGTAACCACTGGGATGGGTTCCCCTCTGTTTGTTCTGGATCTAAGGCATGGCCAGCACAGCTCCACAAGTTGCTGTAGGGTGTCCCTGTCCACCCTGTAATGCTCTACTGTCTCCAGATCATGTAGCCACTGGTAGGTTAGCCTGGGTCTGAACACTCTCCTCCTCCTCTGGTGCCTGTGGTGGTTGTATGCATCATCCTCCACACCACCTTCAGTCTCCAACACATGCTGGTGGATCAAAGCTACGGCAGCCCCTAACATGTACATAATAAAAGTTCCTGTCTGTATACACCACTGGTGCAGAGTATATGGGAATACACAAATGTGTGTGAGGTGCTTTCACACTTTATAGTATTGTGCTATGGATGCTAGTGATGTAAGTGGGTGTGTATGAACTATTCCAGCTGCTGAGTGTCTTAATTATGGGTTTTGCAATGAGTACTGCAAGTTTGGGGTCTTTACTGTGAAGATCTACTTGCCTGCCTTGATTACACTGTTGCCTTTTAATTCACTTTTAGACCTGGATCCCCTCCCATTATCAGGCATGCATCCACTTGCCGTCTTTCTTGTTTTGTACTTTCTCTACCCAGTCATGGCGAATTGTGCCTTGTAGCTGATATACTGCATATCACCTTTTTTCTGCTTTGACACTTTGCTGTTTTCTTTGCAGTACAGCCCCTCCCCTTCCCTGTTCTGCAGGTAGCTGCTTGCAGCCTTGTTAGCTGTTGTCAATGGCCCACTGTAAGCTCCTAGGTGTTAATTAGTCATTTGTACTCCAATTTCACTGCTGCAGCATTTCCTTATTTCTTTCTTATATTCTTCCTGTTTCAGCTGCAGTGCTCGACTCGCATACCCGTTTACCGGGTTTACGCGTGTTTTCATCTCCATTCACATGCATACTCGGTTACCTTGTGTACTCTCAGCTAAGCATAGCTATGGGCAATTCAACACACCCCTATCCTGCAGCTTTGCCTAGCTAGGGGCAGACCGGTTTAGCAATGCACCAATGTGCTTACAGCAATGGCAACACACCCCTCTCTTGATGTCATCTTTATCTCAAGGGCTCACCTCGGTGTTATAATGCTACGCTGTGATGTGCATCCTTACACCAGCGGGAAATCTGCGATTCACTATTACTCCTCTCATTTGCATGGCATTGCCTACTAATTCCTAGCTACTGTGCATAACACTGTCACTGCCCCTTAGCAACCCTTGCACCATGAGTATGGCGTAGCATGCCTGCCATTGACTATTATGGGGGAATTGTGTTATGTGTTTCATTGTGGTTTTATTCTATATTTGTATATATTCCTTGTGATCCCCTTTGCGCACTGCTGCTGCTCTGTGCTTCCATGTTGCGAAAGTGCGACTATATATATTAAATTTTAATTTTATATTTTGTAAATTTTTTTATGCCAAAGGCTATATATTTAGCCATTGGCATATATTAACATTATAATACATGTGTTTGGTTGGCTGTCATGGCTCCGATTTTATGTTTGCAAAAATGTAAACCGTTTTCTACGGTTTACATTTCTGCTTGCTTACACTACGCCTGCACCACTTCCTGAATCACTACATACCTTCATTTGCATGCTACATTGCTGCACATGGGGTAATTAGCATACAAGGCTCAGGAGTTGTGTGGATGTAGCGTACGCTGGTAGTGCACATGGAAACAGCTCATACCTGAATCGCTCGGTGGCCATATTTGGTGTTAGAATGCCGATGCTACGCCTGCACCTGGCGCAAGCTTCATGAATCCTGAGCATAGTCTTGTACCAGGACCATGACTGAAAAATGTCAATAGACCAGTTCAGCTACCCAATTATTATATTGTAAAATAAAACAAAAAATAAGGAAAGAGAGAAAATAAAAGCAGTCCACACCATCACATTTGGCTTATTCATCTTATTCCATTAATTTGCAAAAGTATATTTAAACTGTCATAGTAACAATTGTTTATATTTATAATGCAACTTTAAATATCAGTGTATCATGCTACATTTGAAATACATTCTTCTGTGCATGACTGCCATTTATGTGAAATCTGTTTCCCTTTATGTTCATGTTTCTTTCTATGTAATAATTAATAGTAGAAAGCATACATATGTCTGTTATGTACAATTCTGCTGATTTTTGCTTATTAAACATATTGATATTATCATTTATTTAATTATTCTGCAGTTATTTTATTTTTTATTGTATTTCTCCCTAGGCTTCTACTGTAAAAGGGATTTGCTGCACACTGAAACTACCTCAGTAATGGATACACATAACTAATCAAATAAATCAATATAATATGAAGAAGTGCTAAACTCCACGATAATGTATGGGAATAAGTATTTTGCTCTCTGAAACAACAAAAACCAAAAGGACTTAGTAAGGGATGGCCATATAACAAATAAACACGTGTCATCCATTTTGTGACTATTCATTCACCCTCAGGTATTGTTTTAATATTAACTGCTGCATGTAGAAGACAATGTGCCCAGTGATCTACTGGGAAGTAAAGGTTTGGTGAAGAGTTTTGTAGAAATGAACATTTGTCAAACTGTACTAAATAGGTTTCTACAATCTGCACTAAACAATAAACATATTTTGGTGGTGTCATTGATCTCTATTTAACAGGCTGATATGAACAATTGGCACACATCATCTTTTTGAAAGTTCACTGAAGGTGTCCTCAGAAAATAATGCTTACAGCAAACCATCTGCCACAGACTCACTATGTCAAACAGAAACTGGCTGTCAAGCACAATGGGTCCTTATTTGACATTATAAGATATAATAGTTTCCCCAGGCTAAATAACAAAACTCCAGTATTCCAAAAATCAAAGTTAACAGATCCTGTGTGACTATACATAGTAAAAAGATATATGACAGAAGTCAATATTTCTGTTTATTTAGTCTATCATACATACAAACATATTACTATCATCATACCATGCTTAGTAATTTTAATAACAGTGCCTGTTTGTTTATTCTGATTAATATTACATAGTTATTAAGAGGAGAAGCTATGATGTAACCTCAGCTTATCACTTCTTATTTAAAGTAGATAATGTCCTGTATCATGGGACCAATTAATGGTGTAATGTTTTTTTTTTTCAAAGATGGCTTTGCAGCATTGTTTTCTTTTACTAATGACACAAGAAGGACTCTAGATGAGTTAGACAAGTGATACTTTGAAACCTCTTGGAGACATCAGCCATCTGTCCAAACTCAAATATCAGATCTGCTTGTCAAAACAGAGCTAAAACAGTACATGCTTATGACTTACAGCTACTCATAATGGGAGAAATTATGTAAGTTTATTACTGCCTTTGCTGGAAATGTGAACATGATGGTCATGGCTGCATCTTCTACTTTAATTGTGTTAACTTTTGATGTAGTGCATAGCATACTGTACATTTTTATTTCATTTAGAACTCACTCAGAAATAAAGTACTGGAAGACATACATTCATGTTTTCAGTTGTTAACACTGAATAGCATTTCCACTCCACTAATCGGTATGTACTTTAGCTGTTCCTTAAATAAGAAAACCTTCACTAAAATAGTAATAGATGATTTGTTGAACAGATAACTAAGCATTAACTAGGCTTTCACTTTAACAATGTATAGAGCTATCAGGTTTAAAGGATGCATTAATTTAATAATAACGAATACAGTCTTAAATGGTATACCAATTGGTTTTGTGTGGGCATGTTTTGATATCAGCCAGTACAATTCAAATGGTCTTTATTTGAGAAACAAACTAATTTTTTTTTTAAACTTTTTTTCCCACTATTTCTGTTTCAGCTGTTTATATCTTCAGATTTCTTTCTTGTTTGGCCCATTCTCAATTAAATAAAAAAAAATACTTATGCACACATGTACTAAAACACACCGACACAGTCACACACACACACACACACACACACACACACACACACACACACACACACACAGACAAACACACATATACGCATGCGCACACACACACACACACACACACACACACACGTGTGATTCAAGTGAAATGGTTAACAATATCAAACCCAGGCTTTTAAATGCCAAACAATGATTAGGCTCTGGTTAACACCTGCATTGTATACTAAATTACAGCTGTAAGATAAGCTAAATCAAGTATTTGTTTACTTAATACCTCTACCAAGGATAAATGACCAGATTGTATGTCGCAGGCAAATCCCATGTTATCTACCTGTCTGCTATTATCATTGTCTTCTGCTAGACTGCAGCTCCTGTCTGTTTTCTGGATGTAGTTATGTGTCAGATTTGTGACACTGGGGCTGGAGTTAGCCAACTCATATAGCTGAATGAGGAGGATGTATCATGAGGACAATAGTAACAGTGCTAAGTACTGTGAGCTGATAATGCCTCTTTGCCTTTAAAATGCTAAGTCACAGACATATAAGGAAAATGTTACATGTGAGTCAGTATTCAGTTCAGCAATTCCAGGAAGTAAGCCCTAGAACTTAAAAAACAAAAACATAATCTATTTGTATTAAAATGTAAAACAAACAAAAAACTGAATCTATTTATTTGTATTAAAATGTAGAACAAAGTATCCTTTAATAGCAGTTTTAAATAAGAACTATTTGTTGTTTTGCAGCAACAAACCTGTCATTTGGATTTTTTGATCCCTGACTAAATTTTATCTGTTGTCCACTATATAATCACAACTAATAAAGGGAATAAGAAAAAAAAAATCTATCACTTTTTTTTTTGGTTGTGGTGGTGGTTGGGGGGGGGGGTGCAGTTTGCCTCCAAAGTGGCAGCATCATAATTGAACAGCTTCCAACCCTTAAAGACAAAACATACTCTCTACTAACTGTGTCCATGTTATCTGACATTCAAGCGTATGTCACCTCCTATGTTGACATCATTGGCTGAGGAGCACTATAGCATCCGTAGATCACTGGTGTACCACATCATCTTCCACAGCCTGGCTAAGATGTAAGTAAATTAAAGACAATTAATCTAAATTGACCATCTCATGTGATGGCTCCATTCCATAACAGTAAACCTCTGGTGTACTACAGCACCTTCCATAGTCTGGCCAAGATGCTAAGGATTTAAAGGCAACTAATCTAAATTGGCCATCTCATGAGCTGGCTCCATCCCATAACAGTAAGCAACAGGCGTACCACAGCATGCTTATAGCCTGGCTAAGATACAAGTGATTTAAAGGCAATTAATATAATGGCCATCTCATGAGACTGCTACATCCCATAACAGTAGAATAAAAAAATAATGCCTACTGGGTCTGCAAGACAGTTATTGATTTGCGATATTAGATCAGTGGAATGTGCTATGGAAAGAAGAGGTCACACTATTATACAATGACTTGTAAATCATACTGGAATAGGTGCATTTAACCAGCTAGCTTTGGCATCTGTCAATGTGCTTAAACAATGACAAGCACACTGTCAAACAACTAAACTAATGATGTCAAAATAAATCTTCCATGCTTCTTATTGTAAGGACAAACAAATAACAGTCAGCAGACAAATGTGCACCAGAGGAAACAGATTTCTGGCATCAGTCTGAATTAAAATACCTACAATGTGTTTGAGGTATTATATCTAGCAAATGTCCATTTTCTTTACAGGAAATTATGTTTATAATACATAAAAGCATATTTATTAAAACTTGCATGTGACAAATATTTAACAGGGATATTTATGTTCTACATATAACATACTCTATAATTTATTTAAATAGATTTAATTCTTATGTTCCAGCAGAAATATAAATGCTTTGCATACATATTTTTCACTGTAATTATAGTTTTTATTTTATTTATTTACCAGGAAATTCCTACTGGAAACAAAGCCAATTTTCAGTAGAGGCCTGGGGAGAAACATTCCAGACGCATGTTTTTGTAACATGGAAGGATAATGGAGCACCTGGAGGAAACCCACAAGAACATAAGGAGGACATGCAGACTCTGCACTGAAGCCACACCAGCCAAGAATCGAAGTGTAGAACCTCTTGCTGGGAGGTGACAACACAACTGCTGCACCACTTCTTCTTCTTCTTCTTCTTCTTCTTCTTTCGGCTTTTTCCCAGTTAGCGGTCACCACAGTGGATCATCTGTCTGCTCATGATTGGCAGTGGAGTTTTACGGTGTCGAGTTGCCAGCCCGGCACCCAACCTTCCACAGAAGGCACACACGCACACACACACACACACACACACACACACACACACACACACACACACACACACACACACACACACACACACACACACACAAACACACACACCTAGGGCCAATTTAGAGTGTCCAATTCACTTACTACATGTCTTTGGGATGTGGGAGGAAACTGGAGCACCCGGAGGAAACCCACACGACCACAGGGAGGACATGCAGACTCTGCACAGAAGGCACCCCAGCCGAGAATAGAACCGGAGAACCCCTTGCTGTGAGGCAGCAACACTAACCAACTGCTGCACCACTGCACCATCCAAATTTTATTTTGTGCCATTTATTATTTTTATTATGGGATTTGATATTTTTTTTGGTGTACTTTTTTACACTTGCATTTCTTTAGTTATACGTTCACATATTCACACAATTAATTTCTATTAATTAAGGCATCCTGGAATTGCAGAACATTTTTATTAACTGATCAAGCTGTTGTGTAAATCAGGCTTTGGTTGTGTGGGCTGCTGCAACCAAAACAATTTACAAATCCTGGAGTTTTACTTTTTGTCTGTCTTTGGAGCATAATTTCAAAAAATATTCTAGCATTGTTCAAAACAGACTTCTAACCTTATTGTAATAATGTGTACTAGCATATACTGTCACAGTCAAGGAAACAGGAATAGACAATGAGCAGAACTGCTACAGGTTAAAGAATAAAAAACAATTCTGAAACCAGTCTTCACAGAAACCTTCAGTGAAGATCTTTAGTAATGCAGGATAAATAATACAAAAAATGTGAGTAATGCTGTTGAAGCTGAAGACCTGGAAGAATAACTTCAAGACACGTGAGCTTTATTCTGGGGGCTAAACTAGGGAAAGGCAGGATAATACTGCTTCTTCTAACAAATGTGGCACAACTGATTCAGAATGACATTACCTCTGCAACTGTTAATAGAAGAACCACAGGACCACATGGGGCTTTAGTCCCTAAACCACCATAGCAAGTCATTCCAGATGATCTTTTAAGGGTTGACTTATGCTGACAGAAATATGAGTCTAGAATATGTTAGGGGTTTACCATGCTTTTATTTAGAAATTGGCCCAGACAGTAGGAACAATTTATCTATCAAGTGTTTGCAAAGGTTTACATTATCATCGATTTGTGTCATTTAAAAGAATATGTATAGACTTTAAATACTGATTTACCTGAAAATTGAAAAATAAAATTGTGTATTTGCAAGGGCCAATCCTTCCTGCACTTACCACCTTGTGGCTGAACAGCCAAACCCCCTTCCTTAAATATATTAATGATATTTTTGTAAAACCAAGGTGAATGCAAATGGGAGGTTGACATAATGGTTAATGTGCTTATTTTAGCGACAGAAAGTGCAGGGTTAGATCCCCCATTGGGGTAAATGGCTACTGTTGGAAAGCTGATAGACTTGCTGTGCAGAGTTGGATTCTATTTCAAACTGATAAGTACATATTTGCCACTTTATACACTTGCCTATTATTTATAGTGGTGCTGTATTGTTTCTGTTTCTGTCTCTTGTGTCTCCACTGTTTCTTCCACCCACCCTCCCTGTTCTTGTCTTGGTGTTAATCTTAGTGGCTTTGAAACTGCCCGCCCCTCTTGTAAGTTTGTATTTGGATACTCCTTCTGGGCCTAGCTCATTTGCTCAGTCAACTGAGTGCAGTGAGATCATAGGCACTCCTATTGTGTACAAAAAAGCATTTGAGAAGGACAATCCCTGTAGCCTCTTAATCCTGCTGTGTTCCCTCCCTCAAAAAAAAAAAAAATATATATATATATATATATATATATATATATATATATATATATATATATTCAGCTGCTCTTACTGTAACTGTCTTAGTTGCTGTTCTGCGGGCTATCTGTTCAGTTGTTCTTACTCTGCACTTATTACTGCTTGTTAGCAGCGTTCTAATTTAATGCCTTCTGCACTTGTTTTTTAGTCATTTGTTAATTTAATTGTATTTAATTAAACTGTATTTGCCGTAATATTGATATACGTGTGCTAGGCTGCACTGCATTTGTATTTACTGCTGTTTTAGCTGCTTTTCTGTAAAAAAAAAAATTCCTAGCTTATTTCCTGCCTTTTCTGTAACTTATCTAGTCCAGATACAGACTTGCTGTATCCAGGTCTGTTTGTAAGCTCCTGAGCCCCCCAAGCCTTTCTGTGTTGGAGGGAAGCCTTCTAGCTTATCAGTGAGAGTTGTAAGCACTAGGTAGCCTATCTACCACAGGAGAAGAGATTTCTGGCCCAGAAATTATAGTTTATTGGCCGTTTGGGAAGCTCTTCCATCTCTTTCAACCTTCTGATTTAAAAGCCTGTGTTTGTGCTTGTTTCCTGCCTTTCCTGTTACTAGTCTAGTCCAGGTACAGATTTGCTGTATCCAGGACTCTTTGTAAGCTTCTGAGCCCCCCAAGCCTTTCTATGTTGGAGGGAAGCCTTCTAGCTTATCAGTGGGAGTGGTAAGCATCAGGTAGCCTATCTACCACGGGAAGAGTGGGTTTTGGCCCATAAATTGTAGTTTATTTGCCGCTTAGGCAGTTTTACATCTCTTTCAACTTGTTGGCTTAAAAGCCTGCGTTTGCACTTGTTCCCCACCTTTTCTGTAACTAGTCTAGTCCAGCTACAGGTTTGCTGTATCCAGGACTGTTTGTAAGCTTCTGAGCCCCCCAAGCCTTTGTGTTGGAGTGCAGCCTTCTAGCTTATCAGTGGGAGTGGTAAGTACTAGGTAGCCTGTCTACCACAAGAGGAGTGGTTCTTGGCCCAGGAATTGTAGTTTATTGAGCATTCGGGAAGTTGTCCACCTCTTTCAACTTTCTGGTTTAAAAGACCACATCTGCGCTTGTTTCCCATCTTTCCTGTAACTAACCTACTGCAAAGCACTAGAAAGCCTTAAACTGATATAAGCCTTCTAGCTTAAAAGAGAGACTTTGGAGTGATCGAGTATCAGTTTTCTATATTTTCTTGCTGTACTTAACTGTTTTCCACCTAAACGCTGATTTTCCAACACTTATTGTGATATAAAAGCTTGTTTTTTTCACATATTGTACGTATTTGACTGCCTGCACTTTTAAAAAGTTGTTTTTTGTTTAAATAAATTGTTTAACTGTTGTAGGCTACAGAATAAAGTGTAATAGCCTCTTCTGATCACTTGTAGTCGTTCAAAGCTGTTTTAAGTGCACTTTTTACTGTTTTTGCCTTATCTTTTCAAAAAAAAATAAATAAATAAATACATTTCTTGTTTCCCGCCTTTCTAAGCTAGTATAGTCCAGTTTTCAGGCTAATTCTGAATTCAGGGCTGTGTTACATATCTTACTTGGATAGAGGGAAGTTTCTCTGTTCACCTGTGAGAGAGGGGAACTTTGAGCAGCAATCTGTCCCTGGAGGAGTGGTTCCAGCCCAGAGGTTAGTAGTTTAAAAAACATGCTGCATGGTTTTGTGCGCTGGGCAGCACCGGTTAGCTAGAGTTAAATTATTCCCGGCTCCACTAAGTCTCCTCTTCAGTTTTTCACTTGAAACTAGTCTAACTCTCAACCTAAGCACTCAAAAAGCATCCTACAGTCCAGCACTTGCTCAGACCTAATAGCAAGCACTAATTTACCCTGACACTTGACTGCCCAGCAGGGTAAGGCTCTTTATCCACCCCTCACCAACCAAGCGACTAAGCAGCTTACCCTACTATTCATGCATGACCAAAGGGCAACTTCAGGTGTACTTTCCAGTCCAGCTGGTGAATCTGGGTATCCTGAGGCAATGTTACAACTGCCTCATGTACACAGACAGCCCTCTCCTCCTACCACAAAACACTAACATATGTGAGAGATGCAATTATACAGCCAAACTGGAGGCTAAGGTATCTCCACCCAAGACTGGAACAGACAGTCATGAGGAGAAGGTTAAAACTTGCACCACATCTCCAGCCTCACATAGACCTACTAAACCAGCACTGGCAAAAAATACACATAAATACATGAAATCATACTCGGAGGCTCTAAATAAAAACCTTCAAAAGCATCAGAGAGCTCCAAAGCAGACACCCACAAAACCTGCACCTCCTGTCACAAACCAGACAACACATAAAACACAAAATCAATGTGCTGCACAATCACAGCCCTTAAGGCGAAATAACATACCTAACACACTAGTAATAGGTGACTCAATAGTCAGGCACACTGATGCCCTACTCACTAGGCTGGACAAGGAGAAGGTTACTGTTAGCAGCCTGTCGGGAGTCAGAATCCGCCACATAACACAAGCACTCAGGTCACTCCAAAACAAGTACAGATATGACTCTGTCATTGTTCATGTTGGTGTGAATGACTTGAGCCGTACCTCCCTGAACTACATGAAAAGAGACATGGAAGAGCTCTCTGATCATGTAGCCCAGGTGGGTATGACCCTGACCCTGAGTAGCATCCTGCCCTCACCAAGAATAATACCTCAATATAAAGAAAAAAATGATCAATTTCAACAATTGGCTAAGCTTCTGGTGTCATTCAAAGGGGATCCAGTGTCTGTCAGCCTGGGATGACATGCTCGACAAGCCACGTTGCTTCACAAAAGATGGCTTGCACCTGTCACCCCTTGGCTTTCAAATACTGGCCAAGGCTCTTGCTGCCCCCATAGTGCCTTTTTTAGGCAAGGCTCAAAATTCAAGCCCACCTCCATAAACAGCACAAGTAAAAAACTGAGGGTTATGTTACTCAATGCCAGGAGTTTAAATCTCAAAATGCATGCGCTCGAAGCACTCCTAAGCATGGAGGACGTCGACATCTGTGCAGTTACTGAAACCTGGTTCAAGGCTCCAGAGAGCACTCCAGCACTACTGGGCTACAACTCATACCACACATTTCGGCTACAGAACACAGACCGAAACACAAAAGGAGGGGGTGTATCCATATTCATCAAGGATACCCACACCTCCAGGTTAGTGGCACAGCACGATACCTCTGAGATCATCCATGTGCAACCAACATCGGGCAAATCTGCAATGCAAATTGTGGCCTGCTACAGATCACCCTCCATGACCCAGAACCACCACTCCGCCTTTCTGGAGACACTGGAAAACATGAAGGTCCAACCGAATACCCTGATCTTGGGAGATTTCAATTACCCTACCATTACCTAGGAAAACTACTTGAGTACAAACTCCCAGGCTCAGCGCTTCCTGGAATTTATCAACTCAAATGCCCTGGATCAGCTGCTAAACTCCCCTACCAGAGGCCACAACATATTGGACCTGGTCATCACCAACATGGGCGACAAGTGCTCAGTACCGGAGGTCAACCCGTCACTGGTTAGATCAGACCATAAACCAATCACCCTGGATGTCCACACACCACCACCATCCTCAACCAAGGAAACCACAGTGAAAAACTTTTCTAAAGCAAACTTCACCTTACTTAAGGCAGAGGTGGTAAGTTTCACAGCCCCCCATGCTAAAGGATAACACTGCCCAAGATGCAGAATCCTTTACAATTGCACTCTATGAGCATCTACAAGGATGCATGGATCATGCCATCCCTAGTAAAACTAAGACTCACTCCCCTAAAAGAAGGAAACCAGTCTGGTGGACCCCTACCTTAAACAGGTTATACAACAAAAGGAGGAAATTAGTTCAGAAAAAAAGCAAATCCCAGGAAGGAAAGACATCCCTGATCAGTATCAGTAAGAAACTAAGGTCCCTCATAAAATCATCCAAGGCTAACTTCGAAAGAAGAATAGCCAAGGATTCGAAAGATAACCACAAAGCCTTCTTTAGCTATGTCAAGAATCTAAGTGGCAACTCACAGATATGCTCTGAGATAGTGAAAAATAGCACAAAATATACTGAACCTACTGATATTGCCAACATACTGGCAGATAGATACAGTGCAAACTTCACCTCCCTCTCACCTTCAAAAGGGCCCACAACAATACCGGAAAAGTGTAGTGTCCCAAAAATCACAGAAGCACAGGTGAAAACAGCCCTTTCAAAAGCCAAAAACATAGCATCAGTGGGGCCAGATGGTGTCCCAGGCTGCGTCTTGCATGAACTACAGAACAAACTAACCCCCCCACCTAAACACGCTGTTCAACCTCAGCCTCTCCATAGGCTACATGCCCATAGAATGGCGCCCAGCAATGTTTTTTCCACTCCACAAAGGAGGAGCCACAACTGAGCCTGGTAACTATCACCCCATAAGCCTCACTAGCCTGGTCTGCAAGGTTATGGAGCGCATCATCATGGAACTCATTAACAAAACATTGGGAACTTCCAAACACTTGACCCGACCCAGTTTGGCTTTGTTAAGGGCAGATCATGCCTACTAAACCTGGCTGACTTCTTCGAGAAGTTACCAAGGCCATAGATGAGTGAAAGGTGGTTTACACAGCCTACCTTGATCTCACCAAGGCGTTTGATACCATTTCTCACTCAGGTATTACAGAAAAACTCACCAGCCTGAACATAAACCCCTACATCACAAGATGGGTTACCAACTTGCTTACAGACAGAACTCACACGGTAAGAATAGCGGGCTCCAGGTCTGACTCTAAAGCAGTCACAAGTGATGTCCCGCAAGGCTCAGTTCTGGAACCCCTACTGTTCGGCATATATTTCTCAGAAGTACAGGAAAACACAGGGGGACTATGGCTAACCAAGTTCGCCGATGACTGCAAACTGGGAGCCATAATCGACTCTCCGGCTGACACAGACATCCTCCAAAAAGGCCTTACTGAGACAGACACCTGGTGTCAAAGTCATGGCCTCAAGCTAAATGCCAAAAAATGCATAGTCATCCCAGTTGAGAAAAACAAAACACCCATGAATTACCACATAGGCGGCATCCCCCTTAATACAGAAGAGGTAATAAGAGATCTGGGGACCCAGGTAGATAGTAATCTCTCCTTTGACAATCATATTGCCAAAGTAGTTAAGAAATCCTTCTATGTGGCCCATCTAATTACTAAGGGGTTTGCATCTAGAAATAAAGAGGTTATAGTGCCCCTCTACTCGTCACTCATCAGACCCATCATAGAGTACAATGCCCCATTTGGGATGTACCTCACAAGACACTTCCAACAGCTTGAAAGACCACAAAAGCACCTCACCAAGAAGATTACTGGCCTCAAACATATGTCCTATGCAGCCCAACTGAAAAAACTCTAGCTGTACTTAGTGACATATCGCTTACTCAGAGGTGATCTCTGCCTGTCTTACAAAGCCATGTCCTACTCAGAAATGATGGACATGCTCCACCTAAAGAAATCCAAGCCACCCCATAAGCCTCACTAGCCTGGTCTGCAAGGTTATGGAGCGCATCATCATGGAACTCATTAACAAAACATTGGGAACTTCCAAACACTTGACCCGACCCAGTTTGGCTTTGTTAAGGGCAGATCATGCCTACTAAACCTGGTTGACTTCTTCGAGAAGTTACCAAGGCCATAGATGAGTGAAAGGTGGTTTACACAGCCTACCTTGATCTCACCAAGGCATTTGATACCATTCCTCACTCAGGTATTACAGAAAAACTCACCAGCCTGAACATAAACCCCTACATCACAAGATGGGTTACCAACTTGCTTACAGACAGAACTCACACGGTAAGAATAGCGGGCTCCAGGTCTGACTCTAAAGCAGTCACAAGTGATGTCCCGCAAGGCTCAGTTCTGGGACCCCTACTGTTCGGCATATATTTCTCAGAAGTACAGGAAAACACAGGGGGACTATGGCTAACCAAGTTCACCGATGACTGCAAACTGGGAGCCATAATCGACTCTCCGGCTGACACAGACATCCTCCAAAAAGGCCTTACTGAGACAGACACCTGGTGTCAAAGTCATGGCCTCAAGCTAAATGCCAAAAAATGCATAGTCATCCCATTTGAGAAAAACAAAACACCCATGAATTACCACATAGGCGGCATCCCCCTTAATACAGAAGAGGTAATAAGAGATCTGGGGACCCAGGTAGATAGTAATCTCTCCTTTGACAATCATATTGCCAAAGTAGTTAAGAAATCCTTCTATGTGGCCCATCTAATTACTAAGGGGTTTGCATCTAGAAATAAAGAGGTTATAGTGCCCCTCTACTCATCACTCATCAGACCCATCATAGAGTACAATGCCCCATTTGGGATGTACCTCACAAGACACTTCCAACAGCTTGAAAGACCACAAAAGCACCTCACCAAGAAGATTACTGGCTTCAAACATATGTCCTATGCAGCCTGACTGAAAAAACTCTAGCTGTACTTAGTGACATATCGCTTACTCAGAGGTGATCTCTGCCTGTCTTACAAAGCCATGTCCTACTCAGAAATGATGGACATGCTCCACCTAAAGAAATCCAAGCCACTGCGAGCCATGCGCTCTAGTCAGCTAAACCTCGCCACAACAATAAATAGAACATGCTGGAGGGATAGATTCCTGTCACAGAGACTCACCATGCTTTGGAACAAAATTCCTAACTACATTAGGCAGAGTGCCTCACTAACACTCTTCAAGAGAAGCCTTGACGAGTGGATGGGTAACAGAAAGTACACTCCTGGGATCACTTCATTGGTTCTGCTTGACAGAGGCTCAGTTATTTAATCAATGGGGTGGCAAAAGCCGACACACTCTGGCTAGGCTTATAAATGCCCTCGGGCAGATAGCCTAGTACCTACCTATGAATGTATGAACCTGAATCTAAATTTATTGCTGGTATTCATAGTCTAGAGATTCGTATACTCTTAGCAAGGATCTATTAAGAGTGGTGCCACATGGTTATGTAGTGGACTTTTTTCTGTACATGACCCCATATTGGAAATGCATAATGTGATTTATGCGTAACTGATAGGAGGACAGCTGCAATGTTGTTAAGGGGGTTTGCATGTATACACATGAGTTTGATTCATAGGCATGAATCTATAATAAGCACATTTGCATACAAAGTGTGTAAATCACTGTGAAGTTATACCAGAAAGCAACCATTTTTCAGATGAGTAGAGAGATGTGATGGGAACTTCTATGGTGCTTCAGCATACCTAGATATTTGTACTGGAGGGGTTGCTTGGGTAAATGTATGATTTTGATACTTGTGCATACCTGGATATTTTACTGTGGAGGTCGCTTTGGGTGAAATGTATATTTCAGTGCTTCTGCATACCTGAGCATGTTACTGAAGGGGTTGCGTGGATGAAATATTTATTTTAGTGCTTGCGCATACTAGAAGTGTTATTGAATTAGCTGCTGGAGGAGAAAATTCACCTGTGTCAGAGAAGTGCTTGTTCAGTCATGGTCAGACTGCTAAAGTGATCGCTGGGCAAAATAGTTTATTGTGTCATTTTAGTTCTTGTATGTACTTAACATAAACTAATGAAGTGTTTGCTGGGGTAAATAATTAATTTGTGTGTCAGGGAAATGCTTGTACATACTTGGAGAAACAAGTCCAGAGACTGCATCTCTGTTATCAAAGGTATAGTCCCGCATTTAAGAATGGATATGCATACTGCAGGAATGTCGGATTATGAATTGAAAAAAATGTGTCATTAGCATACTACACTTTACAACACTTCTCATTTACATGTCACTGTTTTTTAGGCCTTGTGCATTAGTGCAAATTGTCTCAATGAATCACATCTATGTTACGTTCACTCAGTATTAGGAATATCCCTATCACATTTGTGCAATGACTATGAATACCACTTTGTAAATAGGTAATGTGGTCATACAGTAATTTTGGGAACAATAATATTAATAATGAACTGTAGCTACATTTCAGAGAAAATTCACAAACCAAAAATAGCCAAAAAATAACACTAAACTGTCCCTTGCACAAACATACGTACATTCAAATGTAGGCAAACCTGCACACTTACACTCACATACACACATTCCTACCTACATACACTCCTATCTGCAGCTAAACACACAGTCATACTTACAGCCAAACACATGCACAGGCACATGCACATGCATTTATGTGTGTGCATATACACACGCATACACACACTGAAATACATACAGAGCAGAAAACACCCAGAGCACAGGAAAAGCAAATATATTAAAGCTTTCCAGCATGTACCACAGTTAAAAAAGTTCTACAAGTACAGTGGTACACTGAGAGTCACTCAGACTACACTGAAGAATAGGATCTGTATGATTTGCAGAATAAGGAAGTAGCAAGAGATTGAATCTTTCAGTTTTCATTTGGAAATAAACACGGAAATGTTACTCTAACTTTTTCTAATAGCCCACTCATCTGAAGTCTCTTTGTGACAGATAAATGCTAGAATATTGTTTTGAGCATGACTGTTACTTTCATATGTTTCAGTAATACAGTAGTGCATAGTAAAAGCTCCAGAGACAGATATTTTATTTGCCACCTTCTATTTTTTATAATCTGGGGTCTTCACAGCCTAGGCTGTAACATTACAGGCTATTGTGAATATTTGCATGATAGGAATAATACAAATGTATGGAATTGAAGAACTGGAGAGTAAGAAAAATTGCATGGGTTTGATAACATGTTTTTTTTCCCCTTGGTTATTACAAATATTCTCAGGTTGTTGAGATAGCACATTCAAAAATACATTGTACTGGATACAAACTATTTTAGGAGTCATATAACTATACCGAGGCATGTAGTTTTGGGATAGTAACCAGATACACACTTTCTGTATCAAGTATAATATTTAAGAAGAAAAGCTTGCAATGAGTATTATCAATTCACAATCTGATTCTTAAATGCAGGCTTGTTTAGTTTTTGAATATTTAGAATGTTACATTGTTAAAAGTCTGATTCTTCGTCTTACATTAACTTAAAATAATGACCATCGCAAAGAGATTACATAACTTGTGCAATCAGCATTCATTTTGTTTAGTATTTTTTGTTTAGTATTTTTTTCATCACTGAAGAGAAAGGGGTATAGTTGGATACAGTAATTTAATTTATGAAAAAGTAACTAGCTTCATGGTCAAGCTATTTATGCTCTGAGAGAACAGTAGTAATAAATATTATATGCAAGTTTATAGCAAAGCATTGTATGAAAATTAATACTTTTTTGATTTTAACCACACGTTGTTTAATACGTTACATATATTTAAATTGCCAGTGCATTTAGACAGCTAACAAGAAACTATTACATTTATTTAAAACATTCTAAGAAGACACCTAATAAGATAAGCTGTGAGATTCATGAACAATTGTGTAGACTTCATGCTCAGCCTACATGATGTTTACATGTTAGCACAATGAGAAGCAGTGCTAATCGCACATATAGGTACATGTTAGCACAATGAGAAGCAGTGCTAACCGCATATATAGGTACATGTTAGCACTATGAGAAGCAGTGCTAATCACATATATAGGTACATGTTAGTATTATGAGAAGCAGTGCTAATCGCACATATAGGTACATGTTAGCACTATGAGAAGCAGTGCTAATCGCATATATAGGTACATGTTAGCACTATGAGAAGCAGTGCTAATCGCATATATAGGTACATGTTAGCACTATGAGAAGTAGTGCTAATCGCACATATAGGTACATGTTAGCACAATGAGAAGCAGTGCTAATCGCACATATAAGTACATGTTAGCACAATGAGAAGCAGTGCTAATCGCATATATAGGTACATGTTAGCACAATGAGAAGCAGTGCTAATCGCATATATAGGTACATGTTAGCACAATGAGAAGCAGTGCTAATCGCACATATAGGTACATGTTAGCACAATGAGAAGCAGTGCTAATCGCATATATAGGTACATGTTAGTACTATGAGAAGTAGTGCTAATCGCACATATAGGTACATGTTAGCACAATGAGAAGCAGTGCTAATCGCACATATAGGTACATGTTAGCACAATGAGAAGCAGTGCTAATCGCATATATAGGCTGCCCATCATGCGCACACAAATAAAAGAACATTTCTGTGACCAGCAGCAGTGCTGCTGGCCAGGAAAATGTGCTGAGCAGCACGAGCACACACAGAAAACAAAAAACTTGTCTATTGGCAAACCTGCTTGGCCTGCTCATGTGGGCAGCACAAAGAGCTACATGAGGCAAATAATGCATGTTGTACACAGGCAGGGAAAGTGTACTGAGTGTAATGTGCACATAAATGTAACATGCAAATACAGTAATAAGTAAGAGGAAATGACAAGGTCTACTACAATACATTTGTTACAACACAGGAAACATACTGCGGACAATGTGCACAGAAATCCAACAGATGTATACAGAAATATGTAAAAGGGGAGGACAAATGTTCAAATTCTAGTAAGATAAATGATGTGAAGATGCTTATGTCACAAAGACAATTGTGTAACAACAACATTTGGGAATAGTTATATCACAAAAATGAATGGCAGTATCAATTCCTGAGCAGATATAGGTAAATAAAAGGATGTGACAGTTGCACAAATTAACATTATATTAGATTTAAATTACATGACATATGAATGTCATTGACATGCTGACTTGAGATGACAGTTTATAAGGATAATAGATACATTATGGGATTATGCACAACATGCATTTCTTCTTCATAACACATTAGAAAATAGGAATGACTCAGAAGCCACAATCTCCTTTTGCAAGAATCAAACCCATCCTATCAATATAGTTTATTAACTGTGTGCTGTACAGAAATAGGCCTAACACATATATGAGGAGGATCATTCTTTAAGGGAATTATGCACTTCAAAATTGTATATGTAGGTGTGTATGGAGTTGCAAATGTGGGAGCACAGTGTGACATAACATAATACCTTGCATAAGGCACTACTGCCTGACACAGTTATTGTGCAGATAGATAAGAAAAGAAGGAAGCACAATACTATGCAATGTATTCCACAGAGCTGTGTCTCATCAGCATCTGCCACAGGAGGTAGCAATGGATATTGTGAAATTAATGTGTGACTTAAGAAAGGATCCCTAATAATTAATATCATAGCAGCATGTCAGACTGATGATGATTTAATGAGTATGCTCATGTGCACACATTTGTGATTGGTCCTATGTAGATGTTCCATGGTCAAAGAAGTTTTTTCTGTATATCTGTACACATACCACCCAAGAACTGGAGTAGTCTTGTGTACACCACAGTACTCAACGCATATGACAAAATAGCACTCTAACCATGACATTCGCAAAACAAATGCCTATTGCCATGAAATCCAAAGCTATGTTCACATGTGTTCATGCAACATATCAAGGGATAAGACTGATACGATATAATGGTTGTTGTGTGATGTAAGTATGTTCACACCAAATGAAACCCTATGCTAGATTTGAACATCAGGCTGTACAACTCCTCCAAATGACATTATGGCTATTAATCATATTCAGTACAGTGGAACTGTTATCACATTCAATCACCTGTACAGTATTTGCCCATAATTCTGTCTGCTAAAATTAATGTTGGAGGCCTCTGCCACTCTATATGTACAAAATATTATTGGGAGGGGATGTCTTTCCTGCAGAACTAAGGACACAAATGCTTACAGTCACTTAAGGCTGCTTTGGAACATTTGCCTAAGTGTTGAGCAAGCCAGAACCATAGTCGTATCAATGAATGTGCTGTGGTATAAGTGCAGCAACAATTGTCATATGTGCGGTTATGTAAAAGCATTACATCATGTGTATGAATCGAGGACTATGTGTCCTTGAAATTACTTAAACCTAATTTTGCGGTATGTAGACAACAATGTTTGATACTAGGTATACCCAAACATGTCTGTAGCCCCTGCTGTTGTCACTGTGATGGTAGAACAGCAATTATGTACAATGTGGATATAACCCTGTATTGGAACACATGCCTTACTTAGGCAACAATATACATTACATTATCTCATGTCCACAGTGCTGAGGAGGTGTCTTAATACAACTGTTATATAATGACAATCTATTCAAATGACATCAGTCTGCAATACACCCTTTCCAAAGGAAATGTAGAATAACCTTTTTTAAAAGGAAAACAACAGCTACACATTAATTTAGAACACATGGGTGACAACACAGTTAACATGTACATGAACTGTAAGCAGTGACATCAGGATTTGAATGATATAGCTAACATTACAGGCTAATAAAGGTTTGCTGAAACAAAAGAGCAAATACAGAATTATTTCACAACTGTAACACTTCACATTTCAATGGATGACAACACCATTGTGTATTACTGTAATGTTTCCACTAAAACGTGTTCACACCACACATTATAGATATACCTCTTATATGTATATGCAGGCTGTTCTGGACTGTAAGAGGTAAAAAAACACACTCATAGACAATAGCCATACCTGTATTTGAACTCCCTAGCAATGTACTGAAAGAATGTACACTCAAGTGTATTATATGCATGTGCCACAGGAGAAGTTGGACTACACGTAAGTCACATTACATCTTAGAAAGGATGACATCAGCTATGTCATGCAAAGGAGATGTGTGTGCAAAAATAACTTCTTCAGTAGTTTAGAATTATAAATGTTGTCAGTACAAACAGGTGAAAGGCAGTTCTGTATCCATTTACATCCACACACACACACACACACACACACACACACACACACACACACACACACACACACACACACACAAGTCTAACTGCTGTAATCAAACTTCCTCCCTATTGACTGACAGAATTTATGTACAACTGTATTACATCCACATGCCGCAGGAGAGGTCTGACTTTAATGATGCTGGGGGGGATTTTTGAAATGGTTACCTCATAAGTGTGCTGCAGACAGTATACATTTGTGGACAGAGTGAAAAGGGCCTTGGGAGATTGATCTGACAATGTAAATGTTTCTCACGAGTGGGTATCAAAGGAGCACGTCTGTTGAATTAATCTTCCAGTGATGCTGTGAGACCCCAATCACATATACAGGTTGATTGTTATGAGATTATAGCATCCTGCATATGTAGGTATAAAATCTAGAGAATATAGTACTTAACAAAGGTGCCACTGCAGAAGTCTGACTTTGTCAGTGTGGGAGTGTACTTTGTAGAGGATCACATCAGTACTGTGTTGCAGCAAAGATGACATTGGGAGAAGGGTCTGACGTTGATGTGGACTCACCCTACAAGGTAAACATAATTCAAGGCTAGTAGTTGATTGAGGAAAGCAGTAGATAAGATCATATTTATCCAACTCCAAACACATGTTGACTGCTGTGAGTTTAGAACCCCCACCTATGTATTAATGCAATCTAGAGAATGCAGTACAAAACAAAAGTGCCACTACAGAAGTCTGACTTTTACAGTGTGAGAGTGCATTTCATAGAAGATAATATCAGAGTGGTGTTGCAGAGAAGATGATGCTGTGAAAAGGGTCAGACATTGACTTGTACTCACTCTACAGTATAAAAATAATTCCTGGCAAGTACTTGATTGAGGCCAGCAGCAGTTAAGGTCATATTTATACAAATCCATACATACTCACACACACACACACACACACACACACACACACACACACACACACACACACACACACACACACACGTTGATGTCTGTAAAATTAGAACCATCTACCATTATAACTATGCAATCAGGAAAGCACAGTACTTAACACAATCACCACCATGGAGGTTTGACATTTATAGTGTGAGAGTACATTTCATAGAGGATGACATCTGTGTGGTGTTGCAGAGAAGATGAAGTTGGCAGAAGGGTCTGACACTGATGTGGACTCTTACTGCAGTATAAAAGCAATTCCATACTAGTACTTAACTGAGACCAGGAGTAGTTAAAGTCATATTTACACAACTCCACAGACACATATACACACACACACACACACACACACACACACACACACACACACACACGTGGAGTATTAACACAATCTAGAGAACAGAGTACTTAACACAAGTGCAACTGCAGAAATCTGACTTTTACACTGTGACAGTGCAGTGTAGATAGTATTAGCTTCCAATTTTGTGTCAGAGAAGATATTGTAATTTTGAAGATTTTGTGCAAATCCATATTTGTTGATATGAAGGTGTAAGTGCAATGTTATGATCAATAATACATACATGCGTATTGTTGACTTATGTCAGCTATGCTGTTATTAATGTATATTGCAAAACTAAGAGTGACATGTACCTACCTGTCTTGTGTAGATGAGACAAACACAGTTGTGAAAGACAGGATGGACAGTGAGTCATTCATGGATCGTCAGGTTATGATGATGTTATGTAAACCTTAATAAATGATACTGATATTAGCAATTGTATGTGCCCATGCATGGGCTATGTGGACTGTCAGTACCAGGCAATATTTAATGTTATAATGCAGGTGTGTAAAAAGTAAAGATTTATGTGCGTCAAGGCTGTATGTGTTTATATATCATTTGTAAGTGTTAGTGATGCAGTGTGCACCCAACTGTCCAGAATGAAGTGGTCAGTTAACCACGAAGTTCCCTGCATTTCATATCAGTACATTAAGCAATTTCCATGTAATAAAGTAATATAATGTAGTAGCAACACCTAACTTCTGTTCTAAATCTCTTTTTGAAGCACAATGCTGAGAAATGTATTTCTGAGGATTTTGAAAAATTGTTAGCGCTTGTCTGATTAAGCTTTGATGTTCTGAACCAGGGCTGTGAAGTACCACTGTTTAGTGGTGTTCAGTGATGCTCCCTGCCAGCCTTTCCACAAATAAGGATTAGAGAGGAAGTATTGTAATTCTGATTACATTTACAACAGATCTGTTTTGTCTTAACATGTTGCATACATAAAATCTGCATGCTGTATCATACCTTTCTATGTCAGCTTCAAAGCTTAATAAAGAAATGAAGTGTGCTTGCCTCACTATGTGATTGATGGTGAGAGCTATTTGCTGAAGGAAAAAGTGAAAACTTTAATTTAGTTTGCCTTCTATAGCATAAACATGCTTAGTGCCAATTCGTGGCCATCAGCATTCAGGACAGTACTTAGTGTAGAAAATTCACCTATCAGCCTAGATTTCTCTTTAGTACAAGGTGTAAGCTCACTGAGCTAAATGGAAAAGCAGAGTTGAATCAGAATTCAACTCCACTATATGGATCATTTTACAAAGAGAGTTAGAACATGATTATGATAATACCTTTTTATCATGACTTTAAGAATACCTAGGAATTACTATTATAAAGTTTCCTGGCCAAATTGCATGAGTAATAGCTACTGAAATAATTACTTATAACTACTACAAATGAGATATGCTTCTAGTGAAATAAGTTCATTAAGTGTACAATGCTGTGTAAGGCAAACACTCACAACATTTTGCAATAACAAATGAAATGTCATTCAGCATCACATACTACAGTTGCTCATTGTCAGACCTTGCTCAAGTGTTGAGGACTACAACTAGTCAAACAAAAGGGGCTTACACAGATACAGTCAACTCATTCACACTAAAGACACATATAAAAACAGGCATTAAGAGTTTTACCTAAGGCTTGATTAAAAATTTAAGTTTATAGACTTAATTTTTATCACTACACCCCTCCGAGGAAATCCATCTATACTATCAAAATCACACCTTTGAAGGGACAGGAATAATCTATTCAGACACTGGGAGAAGTTGATTTTAGTCTTCAGCAAAGTAATGGCAAACTGAAAATGCCATAACATTATAGCCATCAGCCTAATGAATAGTCAACAGTGCAAAGGAGTAAGATAGAAGGGGTGACGATAAAGACAGATGTACATACACATATGAAAGGATGGATTTATGGATCATTAGTACACATCTATATGGTGTGTCCTCAGTATTCATCAGTCATGTTCTGTATCTGTAAGTGATGGCTCTGGGGATCAAGAAGCTGTGGGGCAGGGAAAACCCGATGATGATATGATTAGAGTGAGGGTGGTTTACTAAATCTTCCTTATCATCATGGATGTGCTGGCAAATGCTTAACTGGATAAAAAGTAAGATATGTGCCATGAAAAATATCATAGAAGTAAAACATCACAGTAAGAAATACTGTCACATACATCTGGAAAAAAAACCTGATGCTAATGTCAAAATGAGTCTTCAGACAATGGATTTATGTCAGCACTACACAGAAGGTGCTACACTTCACTACATCGAATAACCAATCAACTGTAAGAGTAACTGCTACCAATGATTTCCTTTACTCTGTATTCTGATATCATAACAAGTTTAAGCGCCTTTGCACAAGGATAACCCGACTACTGCAGGTGATAGAAATAACTGGCCAGGTTTTGTCATAGGACATGAACAGCATTATGCACAATGCCAACATCCATGCAAATATGCAAATGCTTAGGAGGAAATGTGAAGGCTTTCTTATGGGTCATTTCTGTTAGATGTGTTGTGTGTTATTCTATTTTTTGACTAGATTAAACATGTGGAAATGGAGTTGACAAGAAAGTAGTGAAATGTGGGACAAGCAGAAGGGAGGATACAGGGTAAAGAATAGAGAAATTTACAGAAATGTAGTGGGAGAGAACCATATCTATCAACTTCTTCACAACATAAATGCAGAAGTGTAGCCAGAATTTGCTGAATTTGCACTGTCACCATATGAAGGCTAGGTGCCAACAACAAGATGATGTTGTACAGCCAATTGCACTAAACCAATTGTGTCAAGAAGAAACATAGGTGAAGTGGAGAGGTATGTATAGGTCATTTTTTATGGGATAGGTGCCAATTCTTTACTTTTTTAACATTTAAAGAGAGAGTTAAACGTTGGTGAAGATGCTTAGGAATGTGAGGATCAGGTAGGAAGTTGAGGTGAGGAAGCAGCTGCAGACACACAAGACAAACAATGACAAAAACACTGACTAACCTTAAGACAATCAAAATATTATTTAGCATACACATTAGCAATGATACTCTGATGAAGCCAAGACAACAGAGGGTGAAAGCTCTTAGTGTTGGTTTAATAAAGTTGTTGGTTTGGATTCAACCAATGGACATCTACTCATTTGTAAGCTAAATGATATTTACACAGGACAAACAAGACAGACAAGGATGGTGAGACACATAATATAGGGGGACACCATGATTGGAGACTGGTAGGGGACATTGGGGGCTCACCCATGTCAAGCATGAGAACAGTGAGAATCTAGTCCTTGCCCTCAGAACTGTCATTACTGTCTCTTGTCTCAGTTCCTATGTCAGTTCTCAATGTGGCATCATCTTGGCTATGTGACTAAGCACCTTTTTCTACTGCCAGCCAATTTGGGCACAAAAGCCCTTTTCCATTATACCCTGCACCAGCCCTGCCAGCTCTTGGCAAGAGAAAAAAATCACCACTAATACTACTCCCATAGGGTACCAGTGCACCAGATGCCATGGCAGAGCTACCTGATACTGATGGGGCAGGTAGGGCAGGGGTTGTGGATGCAGCACTGACAGCTTGGGACCCTGAAGTGCTGGGTGTTGGTGCTGCAACCTGTGGAGGGATGGCAGGCCAATCAGCAGTGCTTGGTTTAGCTTTCTGTGCTGTGTGTCAGTTTTTGTAAGCAGAGATGTATGGCAACAAAAAATGTTTAAGGCATATAAAATATTACCCCCCCCAAAGAAAAAATGAGAGAGAAGGGGTGGGGAGGAGACAAAAAAAGAGAATTAGATACATGCCATATTGCATGACTATATAATTTCAGAAAAGAAACAATTATGATTATACAGTCTATACTCCTCTGCCACATATGGGTATGATGGGAAGGACATACTCTGCTGTACAATGAATCAACTGCACTGCTATGATATCATACATACAACTACTTATTTCAGTATTGACATATTGCATGCAATTAGAATATTTATTAGGCTTTCAGGAAAACCTGTTGCATACATACCCCCATGCCTCTCTGAGGCAATTTAACCTCTCTTGGTGCACTTCCTAGTTTGCTACAATATCTTCAGCAGCTAGACAACAGCGAAGAAAAGAAGAAGAGACATGAAAGCGTGTTGCATAACAGTCTGGGCTGTATCCTGCATTCTGTAGCATTTAATACTGATGGATCAGTATACTTACACAACTGAGAGATGTCAGCAGTCCTAAACCCATCCTCCCATCAGCTAAGGAAGTCTTTCTTGTGCCATTTCAGGTCACTATAGTAGTGATGACAATTCTCACTAGTATGTGGGATACCAGTTGCACTGGAGATAGCCTTGGCTAATCTGTTGCAAGTCTCTGTCTTGTAATGAAGCACAGTACGGTTCCCTTGTGGCAGCCTACAGCTGTACACCTTCACAGGGGAGTGCCACAAAATTCCTGGACTCCTTAACACCCCACCTCTTGCTTTAAATTTAGCACCATCATCTCCCACACCAGCCATGCCTGCAGAATTCAAGCAACAACTCTATGTCTGGATTGACTCCAAATTCCAATCTCACATTTAACAGCTAGTGCTCAAACAAGCACAACCATGCCAACTGCATTTGTGTGATGAAAAACACAGAGAGACATTTGCAAGCAAACAGGAAGGTATTTTATCAAACATCAATGAAGGTGTGATACATGGCAGTCAGATTTGCCATGTGTGACATTCAACCTATTCACACTTTTTTACATGGTCAACTCTTACAGGCTTAATGGCTTAGCTTGTTATCTTTGGTGTTTTGGAGGTTAAATAGGATGACTTAGCACATAACTTTCTGGAATTGCACACCGTAAAACGTTAGTTGACCAATGTGGGAATCAAACCTAAGGAAGAAATAATGCATACATTTTAATCAAAGTGATTGTCAGTGCCACAGAAGAACTCACTTTCAACCATGTTTATTAAAGATAGACTACATTCAGAATGAATTGAGCTATACTTCAGATAGATCTGCATTTATGTGATTCTATTGGAAGTCCTATGAAAAGCAGACATTTACATAACGGCTGTTGTCATTACAGACATGTTAGCAGAATGGATGTAATGCTAATATATTAATGCTTCTCTTTTCATGGGGGCTTCCTTAGCTTGAGTGTATAGTCTGAAATTAACATTTTGGGTTCATTCGTTTTGTGTTGAGGATGGGTGCACAGATTTGGATTGAAGAGAATGTTTTCTATATGGCTACAGATGTGTTTTTTTTTTTTTGTCTGTTTGTATCATACAGGATTATAGCACTCGCATCATCTGTTCCATGCAAGACACCATTCAGTGATGCAGAGAACAAGGTAATCATTGAAGCCTTATGCTGTGATGGATCCTTCCTGCTTGACAAAGGTAGAGGAGATATGTTGGCCAGAAAAAGCACATGGGAGCAGGTGGTCACTGGCAGAAACACAGTGGGTAGACATGCCAGAAATTATAATCAGGTGTCTCACAGTGACACTGATATGATTACAGCTGCATGCAGAAGGGCAACTGTAGTAGAAAGTAAACAGGTGGCTGAGGGTCCTGCTACAGAACCCCCACTGACTGAAAATGAGCATGGGTGATTGCTTGAACCATGGCTTAGTATTTTGCATGTGGAAGTGTTTAGTGTCCGAGACACTGATTTAAATTGCTGAGATGACTTGGGTAAGTTTATGCTGAAGTAGGCTTCATTCTAATTCATTAGGATATTGTATATTAAGTTTTAGGTGGCAGTATTTCTATTTAATTTAATTGATGTTTTAGGTTCTGTGTTTCTCAGTGTTTATAAATATTCATCTGTGTAAGAAATGTGTAAGTTTGAAAGATGACTCTGTTGTTCACTTTCACAAGATATGTAATTTTATAGGGGATGGTACTTTTTGTAATATGATATAAAGTTGAAAGGGTGATTTGACTGAAGGTAGGATGGATGTTGTTATGAGTAAAAAATGATTTTGTGGTGCATTAGCTTGTGTGCTCCCTCTGACTAAAATCATGTGGGTGGGGTAGATGTGTATAGGTTTATGACTGTAAACATTTTTTTCACAACTATTAATATGATATTAAGAGTGACACAAACCATAATGGACTATTATTATTATTATTATTATTATGATTATTATTATTAAAGTGTTAACATCAGTTTGGGTTACTTCCTTACTAAGTTTAACACTACACCAGTTTGGGTTACTTCCTTACTAAGTTTATCACTGATTTGTTTTTCCTTGACATTGTAATAGTTAAAGGAATTAATTTTAGGGTACTAAATGAAAGCACTTTGAATGGAATTTTTGTATTAGATTTAGTAAAAGAAATCTTGCAAGAATCAGAAGAAATACATTTTGCAAGTACTGAGGAACAAACTGTATGAGTATTGATTAAGTGTATACTGTTATAAGGTGTTTTCCCTAAAGAACTGCTATCCCAGCATTAACTTGTTTGTTGACAACAAAGTCAGGCATTGGACTACCTGTTAGCATGGCTAAAGAGGTTTAAGACTGAGGTGGTGCTCTACAGCAGTGATATTCTAAATTAGATTAATGAAATGATACATTTGTAGATGGGTAAAGTTAAAGAATATTTAGGTGAATCAGAATTAAGCTATGCTTAAGAAAACATTAAAATTTAGTAGAGTGTGACACAAAGTTATTCAGAGGTTAAGAGTTTTCAAGCTATTTTATCAAAGTGGGTCAACATTGTATTAAATGGCTCTTGTAAATAATATTTATAAGATTCTGTAATGCTGAAATGATATGGAAATGTGGTCCTGTGCTTATAGTATGAATTGCAAATGGTTTATTAACAAAACTTATTGAATTATGTTAAAATGATAATGAATAATAGCATTATATGGAGTAGTCATGCCGGATAAAATATCTATATTTATCAGATAAGTGAGTATTGAAAGAATGGACCAATTATTTTTATCTATATGTTTTATTGATGCATGAACTATAGTTTTTTGTCAAGAATATATTGTCTAACTGACAAACTTATTTTAAGGATACTTTATAAATAACACAAGTCTGAAAGATGCAGGCTACTGACCAAGGAACTGAAATTGTGATCACTTAATGACAGCTTATAATGAGGCAAAAGTTCTTTTTATTTTTTTTTTCAGAGGTTCAGCAGAGGTGAATTCACAGCTAGATAAGATTGTGTACTTTACTTATTAGTTAACAGGAAACTATGCAGCTAATATATTATTATTATTATTATTATTTAACTGGGTATGAGTCAGTTTAGTTGCTTGTGCATTCACAAGTTACTGTATAAAAACAATACCTACATGAAGCAAGTTTATTAGATTAGGGCCCTTGTATAATATATGCTAATGGCTTTGACAGTCAATAACAGAGGCTTAAAGAACACAAAATACTCATGCTAGCTCCAATTTTTTCACTTTGATGAAGTGTGATATAACCTTATTGCAGCAAACAAAGATTTCCAGGTTGTGCTACAAGCTTTTACACTGATGATGAGACAGGCCCATTTAAAGTGCTGATGGGGCATCAAAAACAAAAGTAGCAATATTAGATCTGATGTTGTTAGTTCTAATTCTGTCCTCAATTGATGGGTTCTGATTGAACCATTGGATCCGACTCAGCCACTACAAAAGCTAGTCGCAACCTTGAGCTGTCTTATGCATTAACCCTCAGATCTCATTTGCTGCTATCAGCGAAAATATGTGATTCTTGGTTCTCTTGAGCTTGGGGTGATAAGTGCCTTTAAAACTTCTTATTTTTTTCTTAAATAACTTTCAAAAAAGGCTTGTTAAATAGTTAGTTTTTCTCCCTTAACTTCTTTTTATTAAAATCTCTTTTCTTTCCATTTTTAATGTTAGTGGTATTTCTAGTTACTATTGTTAGTAACTTTCCCCTCTTCTACAAATGATTGCAGGCTTCAGTACCATTGTTGGTACTTTCTTTCCCTTTCTTTCACCTTTCAAATAAACAAAAAAAAAAAGAGAGAGAGATAGATCTCTTCATCTATAATTCTTATCTTAACACTGTGTTACTTTTGTTGTTTGTAGTTGTTTGTTTTTTATTATGGCTGACAAGGAAAAGAGCCAGGTGGGATTCAAGAAATGCGGAAAATGTGGTCAGAAGATACCTGTCTCTGACTCGCACACTGTTTTTTGCTTAGGGCCTCTCCACTTCCAAGAGAATTGCACGATCTTCCATGCCTTCTAAAGCTTATTTTAAAGGGACTTTTACCTTCATCTTTTGACAACGCTATCTCTGGAGCATCCATATAAAATACAGACATCTCATACATCTCTGAACACCTCTTCTACTTCCTCCAGGTCTTTAGAAAATGTATGAAAAGGGCATCTTCAGATCCTACAGTTGTGATCCAGCCCTTCTTTAGATCTGACAAAGTCCAAATACCTATCCTTTCTGATGGTTTCTTCAGATCAAAAGTCTCTGAAAAGTAAAGATTTGTTGGATCCAAAGACTTCAGATCACATATCAAAATCGACCTTACTGACTCTGCCTATAACAAGGTACTCTCCTTCACTGGGCCCAGTTCCATCAAGAGTGCCTCCTTCATTTTTGGAAAGGCCAAAATCCCTATCTACCCAATCCTCTAGTGGGCAGAAGAAGATGTAGAGAGGTTAGTGAGGAAGATCCTTTCTGTGCAGAGCCAGCCTGTGTTTTTCTCATCTCTGACCCCATTGGGTCAGAAAGCCCATTTATCCACAAGTCATCCACTACCAATTCTTCCTTTGACTCCTATCCAGGTATCAGGGCTCAGAAATGTCTACTTTGGATCAGAGGATTTTTGTATCCTCATATCTGAGACTTGCTCTGAACTCTTTGGTTCAGTAAGACCAGGAGAACTCTCAGAGTTGATTCTACCCTTTTGGGTCTGAGGTGCTGCAGTTGATTCCAAGGGGGGTCATTTCTCCCTGCACCGGAGAGCCTGGCTAGAAATAACAAAAGATACTTGGGTGCAGAGGATCATACCCAGAGGATATATAATTCCATTTTCCCTTCTTCCTCAAAATTTCAGAAAAATCTCCCATGTTCCGCCCAGTCAGAGGAAACAAGTAGCCAGCCATTCAAATACAAAAGCTGCTAAACAAAAGAGTCATCCAAGCAGTCCCCCCAGACCAGTAAGGATCCATAACTTACTCAAAACTCTTTGTAGTGCCAAAGAAAACAGGTGACTGGATGCCAATTCTGGATATCAGCAGTCTGAACAAGTTTGTCCTGAAGACAAAGTTCTGGATGGTCACAGTTCAGTCCATTCTTCGGTAACTGGAAAAAGATGACTAGATGTGCTCGATAGATCTCCAGGATGAGTACTATAATATAAAAATGAAGAGATGATCCAGGAAATTCTTACACCTCTGGCTAGGAGCCAAGCATTACCAGTTCAGACTACTGCCCTTTGGTATCACCACAGCCCCCAGGGTGTTTACCAAATGCATGGCAATGGTAGCAGTTCACTTGAGACTGCACAAATTCCTGGTGTTTCCTTACTTAGATGACTGTCTCATCAATGCCCCAATCAGGCATCAACCCATCATGGCAAGAGAAAAAGTAATCCAGATTTGTGCATTGTTTGGGATAACCATAAAGTTTGAAAAATCACATCTTCAACTACTTCAAGCTGTAATCTTCATAGAGGTACTACTCGACACAAGATCAACAGTAGCCTCCCTTCCTCTTTCCAGAGTACAAGCTTTAAGATTGCAAGTTAACAAGATACTTTGCAGTACCACAGTCTCAGCTTACCTAGCCCTACAAGCATTGGGATCGATGGTGGTGGCAATACCCCTTGTTCCTCTGGCCAAATTTCACATGAGGATTCTTCAATGGATATTGACATCTCAGTAGTCAATATTTCACCTACCTTCATGTACTCCAGTATAAATCACCAACTTGTGCAAGAAAGATCTGATGGGGTGGACCCATCAGAACAATTGCTACAGAGCTGTTTACGTGTCACTTCTCAACCTAAGGCCATAGTGACCATGGATGCTTCCCAACTGGGGGGGTGGGGGCATTACCTGGGAAAGACAGTCCAAATCATGCAGTTCCCTCAAAGAGGCCAATTTGCATATCAACGTTCTGGAGTTGAGAGTAGTGCTTTTAGCATTGTAATCCTTTCAGAATGCTCTCCCATCAGGAATGATTGCAATACAGAAAATATGTTAGTGGTTTGACACATCAAGCAAACAAGGAGGAACCAGATCATATCCCCTATGTCAAAAAGCTCTAATGGTGTGGCAATGGGCAATCTCTTCTGACTGCTTTTTCTTAGCAAAGCACATTCTGTGGAAGACCAATGTGCTAGGAGACAAATTGAGCAAATGCATTCTGTTACCTCACTAATGGTCCCTCAACCATAAAGTAGCAGAAATGTTTTTTCGCAAATGGGGCCAGCCTTGCTGTAATCTTTTTGCGTCTCCCCTAAACAGGAAATGCAGCAGCTAATTTTCCTCATCTCCACACCAGAGGGGTAGTCATCTAGGGATGCTTTTCTCCACAATTGCCTCCCCCAGGTTACTGCATGTATATCCACCCATCCCTCTGATATAAAAGTTCCTTAAGAGAGCTGCCAGGCTGAAAAGCAAGGTCATTCTCATTGCATCCTTTTGGTCTCAACAAATCTGGTTCTCCTTATTGTAGCCTCATTTGATCTATCAACCCTTGATTCTGGATCGACCTCCAGACCTGCTGTCTCACCCAACATAAATGATTCATCCAGACCTTCCAATGCAAAAGCTGACAGCTTGGTTTCTCCATTTGCAGTAATAGCCAAACAACCTATTCTTTCTTCCCCTGTTTGCTGAATTTTATTATCGTCCCTCAAACTATCTACAAGAAAAAACGTATGCTCGCAAATGGAAAAGATTTGTGCACTGGGCACTTCAAAGTAATGCAGACCCCTTTTCTGCACAGATTCACACTATCCTGAAGTTCAAGTCATTGCTTTTTAATCAAGGGCCCAGTCCTTCCACATCAAAAGTTCAAATAGCAGCGATTTCCAATTTCCATGTTGGTCTTGATGGCTCTTCCATTGCATCATATAAGCTTCGCAAGACCTTTCTACGAGGAACACTTCTGTTGAGACCCCCAGTTAAAGATCCTACTCCACAGTGGAACTTAACTCTGGTACTGCAAGCTTTGGTCCTTCCACCCTGCAAATACTTGTGATCTAAAATTTTTATCTTGGAAGACTTTGTTTTTGGTTGTCACTACCTCTGCCAGACGAATTTCAGAAATTCAGGCCTTTTCAGTGCAATCTCAGAGTTGGTATATTTAGTTAGGGGTGTGTGTGGAGGGGTGCAGCTCCACACTAGGTTGGGTTTTACATTTTTCTGTTTTTATGCGATCGCTACATTGGCCCACTGGCTACTTATTGTGGGGAAATTTTCGATGTAACAATCATTCGCAGAGTTTCACTTTCGCTGAAAATGGGTCGATGAAGAAGTATTCAATGTATTTACTTTTCACTGATATAATACAGGCCCGGTAAACAGAGTGACAGCAATGTTTCTTTAAGGCACAGAAACATCTTCACTGTATGAAGAGCAGTTGGGAAACTTTTAGGTGGTAGATAGTAGGACATACACTAAGGGACAGGTAAAGAAAAAGGCATAGGTGTGAAAGCCAGAATAGATTCAGTCTCAGAGAACAGCAAGGAGAACAATGATTCAATCAAATATGCAGACATGCAGAAGACAATTTGGTCAAGCAGATCTTGGGGAGACAGGAAGAAGACAAAGGAAAATAGGCCATTCATCTGAGAGATCAATGAACTGTGTGAGAGAAAACCTGACACATTTGGGACTGACTATCCAGGAAGGCAGAAAAGTGGCACGGAATCAAGAGTGGTGGTGTCAATTGAATTCACACCCCAAATTCATGCAGAATAGGAAAAAAGAGGTTAATGATGATGATGACATCATTATCCTTCCAACACACACACACACACACACACACTATATATATATATATATATATATATATATATATATATACTATTATTTATTTATTTATTTTTTGCTTCCTTTGTCGAACAGCAATTTTATTGACTCAATTTGATAAACTAAACAGATGGTCAACACTTATCCACAAATATAGCGGATTAAAAGATTCTTGGGCTTGGTGAATTTACCATTTCCCCAATAACTGTTTGATCTCAGAGACAGAATATATAATTAGGTTCATAGGTTCATAGGAGGATAATAGCTAGAAGCCCTACAGCCCTTACAAGCCTAGCCATGTTAATCCGGAGTTGCCTCAATTGTCTTTGGTTAGATGGACATAATTCGCAGAGTGTATCTATGATAAACACCAACCATGAGTGACACGGGTGCCACCACAAGGGTGAATTTGCAGTCTCCTATCCGCTTATCCAGGTTGTGCTTGAATAGGGTCAGTGAGGAGCTTTGCTTCATGTGAACTGGAATTTTATTATATAGTACGCAGTCTCGGGGAGATATAGCTATCTCTCCAGCATGTTCTGTTAATGTCACATGCTAGGTTAAGTTCCCTACAGCGAGTGAATCTTGTGCCATTTGACTTGCAGATGTGCAACATATCCATCAGGGCAGGGTCAGAGACTGCCCTGTAGGCCAGGCCCAAGTCACCTCTCAGCAGCCTATATGATACAGAGTACAGTGACAAGGCTTTCAGTCTATCCACATAAGTCATGGTTTGGAGGCCCTGTGTTTTCTTGGTGAGAAACCTCTGTGGTCTCTCCAGCTGCTGCAGGTGTCTGGTGAGGTACATGCAGAAGGGAGCATTGTACTCTATTAATGGTCTGATGATGGTCAGGTACAGTGGAGTTATAACATTCTTAGACTTGGATGCGATGCCCTTAGTTATGAACTGCACGTTGTAGAAGGCTTTACTGTCCACTGTGGAAACTTGGTTGTTGAAGTTCAGATTGCCATCTACCTGTGTTCCTAGATTTCACACCACTGGGTTTGAACTTAAGGGGTGCTGTCAATATTATAATTAGCAGGGAATTCTGCTTTGCCATAGGGGTAATAAATGCACTTTTTTGCATTCAGTTTTAGACCATGGTTTTGGCACCAGTCATTTGTCTATGTTAGCCCCTCCTGTAATATGTTATCATCATTGGAGGACTCAATGGTTGCAGCCAATTTGCAATCATCAGTGAACCTGCTAAGCCAAAGATTGTATATTTTAGCCTGGGCTTCTGACAAATAGATTCCAAACATTAAAGGGCCCAGCACAGATCCTTGTAGTACACCAATGGTGATGGGTCTACTGGTAGAGGTGGAGTCACCACCTTTGACAGTATGTTTTCTGTTGGTGAGCCATTTGGCTATCCATCTAGAGACATAAGGGTTAATCCCCAGCTAGGAGAGTTTCTCAATGATGCCTGAGTGGGAGTTGTGTGAAAAGCCTTGGCTAGATAAAGATAGGTAGTATGCACTGTTTTACCTTCATCCAAGCCTTTGGTGGCTTTTCTTGAAGAAGTCTGCTAGGTTTAGTAAGCATGACCTACCCTTAATGAAGCCAAGCTGGGTTGGGTCTAGAGTTTGAAAGTCACCTATGTCCTTGTTGGTAAGGGTCCAAGATGATAATTTCCATGGCCTTGCAGATGAAGCTGGTTAGACTTATGGGTCTATAGTTCCCAGGGGCAGTTGATGGTGGCCTTTGTTCAAGGGGATCACTGTTGCTGTTCTCCACTCTGCTGGAACAAAGCCAGTTCTCAGGTTATAGTTAAAGAGAACACCAAGGGGGTCTGCTAGGTCCTGTTTTAGATTGCTTAATAAGCAATCTTGGATGTTATCTGGTCCCACTGAGGCTGTGTTTTTGGCCTTGGATAGCACAGATATGACCTGATCTCTAGAGATACTAGGCAAAAGACTGGTGTCTGGTATGCTTTGAAGTATGGCTGGTGGGAACAGGTGGGTGAAGTGTGTGTCAAATCTGTTGGCTAGCAGGTTGGCAATTCCCTCCAGTATAGTGTGAGTGGTACCATCTACTATCAGTTTGGCACATAGCTGGGCCTTCCCTTTTAGATTTCATACATAGTTAAAGAATGTCTTATGATTATACCTAGCTAGGGATGTTATTTTACCTTCCTAATTAGCTTAGAGGACTTTGCAAGATTTCTGATTTGCTTCTTCAAGCTGTGGAGGAAATTCTTCCTCTGCTGAGTCAATTCCCACTTATTTTTAGACATCAGTTTCTTCCTTTTTTACATAATCTGTTTATAATTGAGGACCACCAGGGTGGCTTGTTTTTTTGGAAGGGCCTGGTTTTAATCTGTTCAGACACAGCCAAGTCTATACAATTGCCTAAGTGTTTATACAGGGCATTTCTGTACACCTTTGCATAGGAATCATTGTTGTCTGTGATTGTGGGAGGTATAAAACTTTTTATGCCGTTGCTTACTAGGCTGTAGTTTGCTTTGGAAAAGTTTTTCAGTTTTTTTGCTCCTATGGTGGTGACAGGTTCAATAGTTACTTTGAATGAGACTGATTTATGGTCCGACCTTACCAGGGTGAGGGAGGGCATCACACAGGAGGGAGTGCAGTGACCTCTCCATGTTGGCACTATATCTAGGACATTTGATCCCCTTGCTGGGGTGCAGAATATCTGTTTCAGAGCATTTGTACTGAGAAAGCCCAGGAACCTCTTGGCAAACATGTTTGTGTTCATGTACGTCACCCAGTCAATAGAAAGATAGTTGAAATCTCCCATGACTAAAGTGATGGGCTGTTAGGCGAGTGACTCTAGTAAGTCCAGGTAGGATGTGTTTTTTTTTGGCTCATGGTGGGGAACCTATAGCTAACAATGATGTTCTAGGGTATTTTGCCTATAGATAATTGGACATGGAGTGGTTTGAGAGAGTCATATTGTCTGACCAGTCTCGAAGTGTACTTGGCTTTAATGAAGATGGATACACCTCTACCTTTGGTTCTTTTGTGCTCATTTTGAGGTCTGAATGTGTGGAAGGCATTGTAGCCTTGCACGGCTGGGGTATCCTCCATGGCTTTGAACTATGTCTCAATGACTGCATAGACATCAGCATCTTCCAAGGTGAAGAGTGCTTCCAGGGAGTACGGTTTCATGTTCAGGCTCCTATCATTAAGCAGCAGAACCTTGAGTTTGTCTCAAGTGGATTTTGTTACACTGGACATTTTGTTGTTTGACATTGCCTAAAAAAGGCACTACGTGGGAGGCAAGCACCTTTTCCAGTATCCAAAAGCCTAGAGGAAACAGGTGTAGACCATCTCTGGCAAAGCAGGATGGCCTGCTGGCCATGTCTTCCCAGGCGGACAGATACTGGATCCCCCAAGAATGACATCACAAGCTAAGTTAATGTTGATCAATTTTTGTTTATATTGTGGCATCACCCTTGGTGAAGGTGGAATGTTGCTTAGGGCTGGAGTCATACCTGACTGGGACACATAATCTGAGAGTTCAGTCATGTCTCTCTCCATACAGTCCAGAAAGATATGTCTCAAGTCATTCACCCCAGCATGGACTGTGAAAGAGGCATAATGGTAGTTGTTGTTGAGTGACTCGAGTGCATATGTGATTTGACAGATCCTGGCACCTGACATGACCATGACCTTCTCCTTGTCCAGCTTAGTGATGGGGACATCTGTGTGTCTCAATATGGATTTGCCTATGAACAAGACATTAGGGTTTGAGGTGTTTTGCATTAGAGCCTTATTTGCTGAGACACTGGTGTATGTGTTACTATTTGTAGTGATTTTTATTTGCATAGCAGTGTGTGCAAGTGGTTTCTGAGTTCTCTGATCTTTTGGTAGGCTTCTAGTTAAGTACCTCCATGTATGTGGGTTTATGTGTCATGACCTCATTTTGTGTGAGAAGTGAAGTGTGCACTGACAACCTTTTTGATGTCCGGTTTGTTGTTACATGAGATAAATGATTCCAGTTTCATAGTGTAATTACATTTCTCACATAGGGTATTTGTTTGTTTTAGGTGTAAGTGGTTGTCAATATACATGAGGCAATTGCTACATTGCCTCAGGATGCCCATGTCAATCAGACTGGCTGGGGAAATTATGGGAAAATGATGTCCATTATAGCCATATGCATTGCTAGGGAAGGAATTGGGAGAGTTTGACCAGTTTTTGTGCTAGGACTAACAAAGGTCTTGTTCTATTGAAGGTTATGCATGATAAGTGTTGCAACACTGTTCAGTATGCCTGTAGTGCAGTACTGAAGCTTGAGAGCGTTCCATTAACAGATGCCTAGGGAAAAAATTGAGTTGCAAGCTGCTGGCATCTATACAGGGCACCCCTAACCCCTGTTGTATGGAGAGCTGCAATGCACAAATGTGTAGCTTAAATATAGGCAAAATGAAGACACTTTTAATCTAATCTATCAATAAGAAAGCACACAATGAATTTTCCTCCAGCTATCCCAAGCTCAGACAAGGCTGGATCCACACTCCTCTGTCACAAGGGTGCAGAGGAGCCCTTCTTATTGTAAGATGGCTGGTTTAGAGCTCAAGTGTATCAATAGCAGGCTAGATTCAACAGCTGTGACTCTGGTCTATATTCTATCTAGGTATCGGAATAGTGCAAATCAAGTGCAGAGAAGTGCAAAAGAGTCCTTTTAAGTCCTTCCCAGCTCAGCTAGACTAGGTAAACACCTACTGCCACCAGATGAACAATCACAGTCCTCCCAATGCAAAAACACAGTAAAGCAGTGTCCAGGGTGAAATGCTACCACAAACCTAAAGATATTGATATAGCAGTGCACTTTAAACAGTTTATAATAGTGTGGTTATTCAGTAAAAATACTTCTCTTTCCATAAATGAGCCGAGTCACTCAATTGTACAGAATTTATAAAGGCACTAAAAAACAAGCTAAGCTCTCTAGCCAATAAAACTACATTCAGAAATCTCAAGTGTTTCCTCAATCTAATATACCAGGCAACCTTCCAGTGCACTAGATGGAAAATCCACTGACCTCTTTAGTATAAAAGCAATTGTTTGCTACAGAGTAAAAATACACTACTTTATCCAACAGCTACCTAGATCAAGAAGAACCGACAATGGGAGGCAAAATGCACTTTTCAATATATCAATATACTCACAAGGAAAGGCAAATAAATAATTTAGGATATCAACAGCAGGGTAGAAGGGGAGAAGCTTATTACACTCAATTTACAGTACAGGTGGGCAGCTTAAAGACACCAGGTATTAAAAGCAAACCAATAAATGGGAGGGTGGATGGGAAACACATTAGTGATTCACCAGCACTGCTTTAGTTTATGCAGGTTCAAATCTTTTCAGATAAAGACAGATGCCCAGAATTTCACTGAGTATTTAAGTGTCACTCAAGAGACAATTTAACCAATGAAAAAAAAAAAACACACGCGAAATGAGCAGCCTAGATAATTTGTGTCCACCTCTCACAAGGAACAAAAATACTAGGTCAAGCAGATTTCTTAAAACACAAAATGAAATGGAGCAGGTATCAGAAAGCAGTTCTAAAGCATCACAGACAAAAATATAGGTTTTCTCACCCAGCAGAGAATCACCAGCAGTACTTTAGTTTATGCAGGCTTCAAATCTTTTCGGACAAAAACAGAGGCCCAGAATTTCATTGCGTATAAGGTTGCCAGCTTTTCATGGCAAAAATTCTAGACATTTACATGAAAGCAAAATGCATATAATTTTGTTACCCCCCCATGCAGCCATTCCAGTGTCCCATTACTTGGCTATTTCTCCATTTCTCCCCAGTTTCCATAAAGTCTGTTCAAAACTTTCAGTGTTTATATTGTTTTCTGCTTTACTTTTCCACCCAAGGAATGCGGGATGACCATAAATAAATCTTTAATTCTCCAGTGATTCAGATATTTGGATTTAATTTAAAACTTTATTTCAAATTTTATACTACAAACACAGATAGACATTTGCCATACAACAAAACAGTAGTCTCACAACGTAAACAGACTTAGCATTAAATCTTCTCTACCTTTGAAACTCACATTCACTAAAACAGCATTGAAAGCCACATTCAAAGAAAATGCATCTGGCGAGTAGTGGATTAAGTTTACCTGGGCTGCTTTCAAACCATAGGTCCCTTGCACGCATTTTTAGAACCATGCAAAAGTTCTTTGATTCACCTTTCTGATTGTATTACATTATAATGTACAATAATTAAATTATATCCCTTGTATAGTATAGCATCAGTGGTTACAGCATGTTTAAATTCATAGGTATGAACATTTTTCCAGTACACAATGAAATAAAATATATGAACCAATAATGACAAAACTGACTAACTCAGAACATTTCAACCATAATAGGCCACTCAAACGTCTGTCATTACAATCCAGCAATATTAGTCAATATGCACAATCTCTGCAGAAGCAAAAGTAATCTGAATAATTCCACATTAAAGAGAGTTATAACTAATGAAATGTTGCTGCTAGCAAACAACATTATATTTCAGTGTTTCATGTATGAATTCAGTGCCTGCTGCCCTTGAAGTATAAATTGCCTATATATCACTAATAAAATGGTAAGCTGGTAATATTGCAATAGGCAATCTTTGCCAAACTGAAACATGTTTATAATTTCTAGGCATCTCATCCAAAGGAGGACATAATCAGGACTGCAACAACTCATCCCTTAAAATACAACAATCAACAACCCATCTGTATGCTGTGGGAGTTGAACCTACAGCAAGACACAAGTATGCTAGCTGCTGTGCTATTAACACTGCTTTAAATTTTGCACCACCATTTGCTAAACAAAACAGTTGCTCATTGTAAACAGACTTAGCATGAGCAGCAGAAAACTTCTCTTCCCTTGAAGCTCACAATTTGTTGAAAATGCACTTAAAACTAAATTCCTTGAAAAATGTACCTGAAATTCGGTTCCTTGAAAAATGCAGCTTGGTAGATGGGGTAAAGGATTCAGGCTGTTGTTTCTTGTAACAAAGAAACAGGGTTTGAGTCTAAGCAAATTATTAACTACCTACTAACTCCACACACACCTCAACCTCTTAGTGTAAGAAATCTGGACAAAGCCGAAAACAAATAAAGACAGATTATAAATATTGCTCTCGTGAACACAGAAAATTGCTAGAATAATATTTGTGTCAGTATGCATTTTTCTAAAGGATATGAAGTCTAAAACTCAAATGTCTGCCATTATTTAGCAACTTCAATCCTTTTTATGAAGAACAGAAAAATATGGAGCAAAAACCTGGACAGTTGAGGGGCATGCTACCTACCTCTTACACACACACACACACACACACACACACACACACACACACACACACACACACACACACACACACACACACACACACACCTACCTACCTCTCCCTCCTACACAGACACACACAGACACACACACACACACACACACACAAAGACACACACACACACACACACACACACACACACACACACACACACACACACACACACACACACACACACACACACACGCACACACACCTCCTGCTTACACACAGACACACACACCATATATCTCAAAATTTTAGCTCAAGAAATCTGGACAAAGTCTGTCATAATGGGGGGGGGGGGTCAAAGGCCCAAAACTCGGGACACATTTTAAATATTGCTCTTATAAACTTAAAAAGTTTCTAGCATACCTGGATTTGTGTTATAATGGATTTTCTGAAGGATATGATATTTGAAACTCAAATGCAAGTCATTAGTTAGTAACTTTAATCCTTAGATCATCCCAGTGATTTGTCAGAAAAGACAATTTTTGTATGAGGAACAGACCAAAAATATAAGGCAAAAAGCTGGACATTCTTTGAACATCTGTACGGTTGAGAAGTATGACACACACTCACACCTATTGCTTTTTAAACCATCCCATACCTCTCAACCTCTTAGACAAAGAAATCTGGGCAAAGCCACAAAAATAGGGGCACTTTAAATATTGCTCTTATAAACTTAGAAAATTGATAGAACAACAAATTTTGCATTAGTATGAATTTTCTGAAGGATATGAAGTCTAAAGCTAAAATGTTTGCCCTTGTTTTCTGAGTGCAGTCCTCAGTAATTTGCCAAAAAAAATACAATTTTATGAGAAACAGACCAAAAATATGAGGCAAAAATCTGTACATTCTGTGAAAATCTGGACAATTGAAAGGTATTGGAAATGCAATTCAAAGTCAGGCTGCAATAACCATCTTGGACATAAAACTGAATAAGATTTCCTTAAATCTCAGTTTATATTATTTTCATGTAGATATAATCCACTTACCTAATATATCTCGTTATGATGATGCTGGCCTGTCTTGTATAATTAAAAGTTGTTTCTTTTGATTGTAGGCTTCATGCATGTGCCATAGTGTGCTCAAAATTTTAGATGCATTTTCATCACTTCTCTCTTTGTATTAACTTAAAATCTCCGTGAATCAAACTTTATTTGTAGTTAAAATGAGGAAAATAATGAAACAAAGAAACCTAACTAAACAACAGTATAAACTCTATAGGCTGTTTATTTTCTTACAGGTTATAGTTCAGTGGGGCACTAAATGCTCATTTTTACCTAAACCTTTGTCCATATACCTCATTTACCTCCCTGTACTGTAGCCATCATGATTAAACTTAGACTTCTGTTTTATTGTTTTGCATATAATGTCCTATACATTGTTTAACTTCTCAGTGAACTCTCTTACTTCTTCTATCCCTGGAATCCCACTATTTTTCAATCTTCTACTTATTGTTTTCCTAGCCATCAATACAACTATCCATGTTAGTTTCCTTAGCCCCTGCTCCTTCCAACTTATACTCGTAATTAAACCCCAATAAGATTTCTACCATTGCTAATGTACATTCTTTCTCAGCCAAGGTCCTTTTTAAGTCCTGAAAGTCTTCCATAAATTCCACCAGGCTTTCAAGTTCACCAAAAATATGTTTCCAGTTTCCCACCTGGTCTTTGTTGCATTTCCAAGAGTCCTCCCAGACTTCAGGATACTGTTTTCTCAATTTTGCTGGTGTATAAAAATATTTGCAGAGGTTTTTCCAGGCAAATACTCAAAACTTTCTATTGCTTGACACTGCCTTTGGAATGAAACATTTGGATAGCCATTCCTTTTGTTCTATTTCTTTATGTAATACTTTTTTCTATTCTTATTTTATTATGACAGTCTTTTCATTTTGTTATCTCATGTAACATGCCATATACTCTCAATATGGCTCTTTTTCTCATTTTCTGTTCCTCCCATATTTCTATAACCCAGTTTATTGAGCTTGGCCACTCCTTCTGCTTGCTTGTGCTCCATTACAACCAATTTATCCCCTATTTTATATCTCAAAAATGAAGGTAAAGACTTCTTTGAATTGTGAATTTTTTACTTGCTTCCTTCTAACCTAAAACCTTTTCTCCTTGCAACAGTGAATTCCAGTAGTTTGGTTGTGTTTTCTGCTTCCATGCTGCTGTCTTATGACCACCCCCCACTCTTACACACACACACACACACACACACACACACACACACACACACACGCAATCACACTTGTCCTTTCATCGTCTGCTGCAGAGTTCAAACACCTTCTGGAAGAGGAAGACATAAACAATTGGTTACACAAATGCAACAAGTATTTGCGACCAGTTTTCATCTTCAGCGTCTATGCATCTGGAAGCAAAGGGCATTCTTAAAGAAAGCCCTAAAAAGAAAAGAAAACAAAAAAATATATATATATTTTTAAATTAAATGAAAATGAATCTCCTGTCCACAGTTAGTTAATGCAGCTGAGGTGCACCAGAAGTGATTTTAATTTTTCCAGACAATACGCTGTCCAGAAAAGGCAGTTTTCATTTTCTGGACAGTGTCCCTAAATTCTAGACAGTCTAGAAGAATTATAGATGGTTGGCAATCCTTAGTATCACTCAAGAGACAATTTAACAAATTAAAAACATGTGAAATGAGCAGCCTAGATAATTTGTGTACACCTCTCATATAGAACAAAACCAGCAGACCAAGCAGATTTCTTAAAACAGAAAAGAAAATGGAGCGGGTATCAGAAAGCAGCCCTAAAATGTCAGACAAAAATATATAGGTTTTCTCCCTCAACAGGGAATCACCAGCAGTGCTTTAGTTTGTGCAGGCTTCAAATCTTTTCAGATAAAGGGGCTGTGGGGGTGCAGTGGGGCTTTTTAGTTTAGTTTAAATATGTTTGCATGCACTGAGATTGATGCTCAGAGTTCATGTGTAGTAGTGCATTGACATGAATAATGTTGATCATTTGGTGCCAACATTATTCATGTTGATAAAATAAATTCATCTTTGTAAAGGTATACATATATATATATATATATATATATATATATATATATATATATATACAGCACACACACACACACACACACACACACACACACACACACACACACACACACACACACACACACACACTCACACATACACACTCATATTGCATGTCCAAGACATACTTGAGGGAGATACATGGACATGGGGGGGAAAAGAGATTTAATATGGTGCAATATTTATGCAAAGGAGAAAGCAAAACTAATTACTACAAAAAGCAGCACCAAAGATATTTGAAGAGATATACAGACAAAAGCATCTGGATATGATACATTTTACAATACAAAAAAATAAGAACACAAAGACGGAGAGTAGAAAAGAAGGTTAGTAATAGAAAAGTTAAAGAAATAGAAACTGAGGTTATGGATTACCTGTGAAGTGAAGGATTTTTTGAGGAAAATCTAACTTTAATAACAGCACAGCAGAATAGAATAATGAATCTCCGAATTAAGGAGAACCCAGTGAAGTGGGCAACATCTGATCATTTGCCATATTAAGATACTTTGGAGCCTTCAATAGGAAACCAGTATAAAATTTCAGTTGGAGTTGCACACCAAGGGAAGGAAGATAAAACTGTGGCAATTCTGACACAGTCAATGTTATGGAGTGATAGGTCAGTGAGTTCCCATATGAAAGATGAGTCAGGATGAAACTGAACAGACAATGGCACAGGAAGATGCTTTGGAACTTTCGCAAGACTGCACCCAGGAAATTGAGAACAAAGAATGTGCCCTCAGTTTAGAAGAAAATGATCTGAGAGAAGAGTCGCTTGATTTAATAGAGATGGATAGACATATTAAGATCAATGAAAGAAATAGACTACAGAAAGTGAATAATCACAAAATGTTAGAAGTCTGATAAAATCAGTGTACACAGTAATCAAGACTTGATAGAAATTTGTGTGATATAACAGAAGTAAATAAGATATATTACTATTGTGTGTGGCTAAATTAATAACAAATAAAGTCTTACCACAAAAAATGTGGAAAAATCAAATGCCATCATGGAAGTATCGAATAGGGAAAACTATAAAGCAATTAATACCAGAAGTGTCACTGTTAGAAGAGTACAGAAGAGGGAACAGATCAGCAAAATACAAAGACAGATGTGATAAAAGCAATATGCAGTGTCAGAACAGATCAGGATCTATCATACATTTTTGCAAATAAACTAAAGATGTCAGCACAGGCAGAAAAACTTAGAAGATATGCAGATAAATATAAAGGACAAGTACAGAATAAATAATTTATTGAAGACCCAATAATGTTTTATAGAGAATTGTGAAACAAGGCAAAAGGAACTGAAACACCACCATGAAAAGAAGAAATAGATACATTTTGTAGAAGTATCTATGAAGATCCTGTGGAACTTAACAAAGATGCTGAACGGATAGAAGAAGTAAAAGAAAGAATAAGAAGTTCAAATGTACAGGCTATGAAATGGGATGAAGTAATGGACAGAGAAATTGAAACAAAATTAAGAAAAACTCCTAATTGGAAAACCCAAGGCATAGATGCAGTACCAAACTTCTGGATAAAAGTTATCAGCATCTTTAAATGAAGATTTAATAATGACTAAGGGCTATTTCTATGCACACTCCAAACAGATGCCAACCTGGTTAACAACAGGAAAAATACTCCCCCTTAAGAGCAAACCTGCAAGCTATCCTAAAAACCATGGAACAATAACTTCCCTTCTGACGATGTATAAACTATACGCTAGAATTGATGCTGATAGCGTTTATAGTCATTTAGAAGAAAAATCAATCATGGCAATAGAAAAAAAGAGGAACAAAAGAAGGTCATATAGAACAAAGGATCACCTGTTGTTAAATAAAGTAATAATAGAGAACTGTAAAAAGGGGAATAATCTAAGCATGGCATGGATAGACTACAAAAAAGCATTTGACAGCATCCCATATTCATGGATGAAAGAGTGCTTACAAATATATAAAATATACCCTACACTGATCGATTACACTACAGCAACCATGAAACAGTGGCAAACCACTCTGCAGTTAAGCCATGATAAACAACAAATTATTATTCCAGGGATAAAAATTCAATGGTGGATATTTCAAGGTGACTCTTTGTCACAGCTGCTCTTTTGTTTTGTCCTTAACACTTCATGTTGTCTACATAACAGATTAGGTCATGGATGCAGTTTGACTTCTAGAAAACAACAAAGTGTAAAGACTTTTCATCTTCTTTTTGTAGATAATTCAAAACTATATAGGTCATCAGGTGAGGAACTGAAACCACAGCAACAAGTGATCAAAACTTATATAAGAATGTCATTTGTCTTGATAAATGTGGAAAAGTAACCATTAAATCAGGAAAACTGTAGCACCTAGATAATAAAAGTCTGGTACAGAAATGTGATAGAAAAGAAATTGAGCAAGAGGGAGTGAATACATATTTGGGAATTGATGAAGGATCAACAATAAAACATGAACAAATGCAAATAAAACTTAGTAAAGAATATTTTAGAAGACTAAAATTAATCCTGAAAACAGCTCTAACGTCTGAGAGAAAAGTCCAGGCTATAAACCATTTGTTCTTTTTGTCCTAACCTACAGTTTTGGAATGATTGACTGGCTGTAAAAGATACTGGATCAGTATGGAAAGGAAAGCAAAAAATATGTTTCATGCTTATGAAATGATTTATAAAATTCAGTGTATACCAAGATTATATATTATATTGTAATCTATTATAATATCTATTATATTAGATTATATATTCCCTGTTCTGAAGGAGGTGTGGGCCTCCTCAAAGCTGCTTACATGTATGGATCTGCAGTTGTAAGACTGCATACAAATCTGCTGTCCTCACAAGATCCAAACATAACGAAGGTTATAAAACACAAGATGAATAAATCTAAGATGACTTTCCTGCTTCATTTAGCAGAAGCATATCATTGTTAAGTGGGAATAGAAATCAAACCAGTAGTAGATAAAAATCAGGCAGCAAATGAATGTGCCAAAAAACAAAAGAAATAATATAGGTGAATGATCAAATGAGAAGGCATGAAATGAGAAATGAGAAAAATACATAAATTTAGTTGCAAGTACAGAAAACTCTTGGAACAACTTCATATTGATCAGGACCAAATACAGGAATGGTTAAGGACAGATGAATTTAAACCAAAAGATGAAAGGTTAATATTGATGTCCCAGGATAGTGCACTATGTAAGTGTTGGCTTATAAAGTCCAGTGAACATGTGGAACAAACACACAAATGCAGGTTTTGTAAAACAGAATTGGAAACAGTTGCACATCTTGTTGCTGGGTGTGATACACTAATGACAGAAAGTCTGTATACTGAAAGGCATAATAATGTGGCAAGACTGTTGCATTGGGGATTGTGGAAACATTAAAATATCGAAGTAGTTAAGAAGCATGGGAAACATGACTCATAAAGCATTATAGAAAGTGATGAGGTCTATACCACATGGGATCACTCATTACCAACAGTTCAAAAAAATAAATGCGAGAAAACCAGATATAGTAGTCCATTAAAAAAAGACAGAAGTAGTATCAATCATTGAAATCACTACACCCAGTGACTACAGTGCCTTGCATACAGAGAGACATAAAGTTATAAAAATACTAGGATTTACAGGCAGAAATGAGGGCAATATGGAAGAAGGATATCCAAACATTTCCAATAGTAGTACAAGGAATGGGTCTTATAAAAAATACATTTACAGTCATTATTAGATGTTACCCATGCATGTAACTCCATATGAATTGCAGAAGGAGTCAGTTCTGGGCACATTGTGGGTGCTGTGAAGAGCACTTCTGTTTAGCATCAAAGATTGAAACAATGCTAATTTCATGAGCTTTAATCATACTTTAACTTAGGAATGGGTTCATTCCCGTCATGGTATTAGAAACCCAAAAGTGTCAGAGAAATTAAAAAAAGTTAGGTCATGCATAAATCTAGTCAAAATCCAAATTGGAAATAATGGCAAACATAGCCTTGCAGCTTAAAAATTAATAAAATCAGTAAAATTAATAAACAGTACATTATGTGGCTTTAACAGTTGACAACCCCCTCCAGATGATACAGGGTGTTTGTAAAACCAGAGTCCAGGTCTGCCGGCTGCCCCCCATGCTCTGTTTCTAGCTATGTATGCCAGCACTTCCAGACACGATAAAAGGGTGTGGGGTGAGGGAGAGAAGTTCCAGCACCTTGGATGTAAGCTATGGTGGCTGTAGTACCCAAAAGGTGTACAAATGTTTCAGACCCAATTTCATACTGACCCATTTCAATTTTAATCCATAATTATAAAGTGTTTATTCATAAACTAGTTAAGAGAATCTCAAAGGTGTTGCCAAACTGATAGATATAAATCACTGCATGGTTTTATTGAGGGGTGGCAAAAGTTAACAAAGTTAACAAAACATTGATGATGCAGTGGGAAGCAGAATATAAAAAAAAAAAAAAATCTCACTATCATTGGTGGTTCTTGATGTAAGTAATCAGTACAGTCAGCTGGGATTTATGGGTAGATAACTGGTAGCATTTGCATTCCCTGACAGAATAATAGAGTTAATGAGGAACTACATAAGGTTGGAAGGAAAAATTAAAGTGGGAGGTTTCCTCTCTAATAAGCTGTGTTTGAGCAGAGGAACAAGGTAGGAATGTATTAAATGCAACTACTGGGAGTCATAACAGACGATCAGCTTAAATTTGATCCAAGTCAATAATTCTATCAAAAAGGCTCACCAGAAACTTGGACTCCTTTATCGCAACAAGAGACACAACTAACACAGCCAGAATAACTCTCTCCCATGCATTTCTTTTTCCCACCCTTCTCTATAGCTGTCAATTATTCACAAACCTTAACACCACACTCATTACAAAACTTGAAACAACCTATAATAAGGTGGCCAGATTTGCTACAAACCAAACCTATAAATCTCACCATTGCTTATCCCTTAAACAATTGGATTGGCTTGAATTCTCTCACTTGCTCCTACTTCATCAACTACAAATTATCCACTCCATTATCTATCTACCATCTTTCTGTCCTAGCCTTCTTTCTATTATATCTAAATATTCCCCAACCAGGGCACTACGTAGCTCAGACCAAGACTTGCTTCAGATCTATGAACCCAAAATCAAAACAGGATGCTTACTCTATAACTATAACCCTGCTGAAACTTGGAACCAACTCCCCCAAGAAATTAGGTCCCTTGACCATACCAAGCATTTCAAGCTAGCCACTCAAAGATACCTAACAAACAAATTGTCTTGTCACTGCAGTCATCCTCCCTGAAACTATCCTACTCCATATTTCTTATACCTCCCCTTCTATCAGCCCTCTCTTTCCTATATTGACCATTCTTCCTCTGTATGCTTTCCTTCTATTCCTTCTCCCTCATTTTCCTCCCCTCCCCTGTCTATCTTAATTAACTTCTACCCCTCTGTCCCACTATGTAAACACCTCATTCCCTTGCTATTCCTGTATATAACCTAACAGGAATTATGAATGCATTATTCCTTGATGACATTGTACCCAAGTGTTTTTCTGTATGATTTATTGTAAATGTTAACTTGATAACAGTTTGTTTAGTTGCAAATATGATTTCTTAACTGTTGTATGTAAAATTTAAAAACTCACTTGTGGAGCTTTTCTCCCCTGGACTCCACTGAAAACGAGCCAAATGCTGAATGATAATCAATTAAAGTTAGCTTTATTTGCAGATGATATTTTGTACTTGGAAAATCCAAAAAAAAGGACATTGAAGTTTTGTTGAACATTTTGAGACCGTTTCACAAAGAGTGAAAAGGTTTTCAGTCCCTTTAGTGTTGTTCATAGGTCAGGCATACTTTTATCAACCAGTGGAGAAGGTGTGAATGGCACAATTTATTTTGGAGAGGAAATTGGCAAGAGTTAAGAAGGATAAGCTGATTATCCCCATATAACAAGGTGGTTTAGAATTACATGATTTAAATGTATATTTTAGATCTGTGCAGTTAAGGACCATATATATATATATATATATATATATAAAACACAAGCAGAAGGTTATAAATAAAAGTGGAGAAGTATGATGATGGAATGGGGATGAGAAATAGGGAGACAGTAGGCTTTTAGATACAGGTCCTTAAGAAGAATATCAAAAAATCACAGAATATTATATTCATAAATT
>NC_056730.1:1002711303-1002748803 GCF_019279795.1 Protopterus annectens | reverse complement strand
TCACACTTCTCACTGGGTGACCCATGAGGTTCAATCTAGATAAATTCATAGGTAGTTACTAGGCATGCAGTCCAGGAGATCATTTATGAGTCCATCCAAAATTCACAATTGTCCCAAAGCACTATCTGGCCCAGTAACTTGCCCAAGATAACACAGTAGACAAATGAAGGATAGGGGAAATCTGTTCCTGTACTTCAGGAAGTAGCTTGTTGAGAGATCAGATCCTTAGTCCTCTGAGGAAACTGCCAAGTTAGGAGCATCTTCTTTGCTAACAGCACCCCCCCCCCCCCACTCAAAGATGTGGTCACAGAAGCCACCAGCAAGTGTTCCAGGTCATCTTCTGCAAGGTGCCTTTGTGCCTTTGCCAACATGCAGAGAAAATGGTTAGAGGACAGCTGGGACATTGAAGTTGGCATAGACGCTGTTAAAGTGCAAGGTGACTATTGCTTATTGCAACATGTTTCATGGCTGATCTTGTAGAAAGCAAAAATTAAAGAATAAAGAAAAAAAAACAATAAGGAAAAGAAAAAAAAATGAGACAATTTAACAGATTAGTTTAGTGCAATACACTTTATTAAATCCCATCCCTCTATGCCTGGACTGCCTGTCATGCCTTTGTAGAAAGGCTATCATGTTCACTTCTAGCACCTTGATTGTTTGCTGTATAACATGAATAAAACAGTATCCAGCACTGCATATCACTGACAACAGAAGACAATTACAGCTACATGTGATAAACCTCATTTATAGTAACAAACCAATACAGAATGATTAGAATAATAAGGTGGCTCTTTCTCCCTAGCCTCTAGCTCCCATGGTAGGCCAGGTCTAACTATTCTTGGTTGCTACCTGCTGCTAAGCAAACCAATAATAGCTAATTGAGTTGGTCCAGCCCTTTGTTTGTGCACCTTGGGTAAACAAAAGAGGGGGGGTTAGGTTTTTACGGTACTAAAGTAGTTGTATAATTTTTTTCATCTATACAACCCCTGCAACAAATATAGGCCATACTTTATGTTATTTATCAATAGTATTCAGCTCATTTTGAGATACCTTGTTCATTACTCTTACTGCCACCTTGTCATGTCCTGTCCCATAATAATTTCCTCAACATGTGGGAAGTTGGTGGAAGACAATCTCCATTTCTTTTTTCATTTTTTTTGTGAGGGTGTGTGTGGGGTGGTATTGAAGTACTACAAGCCAAGAGTTTTTATGTGTGGCTGACTTTTATGTGAGGTCTAACTATTGCTTTACTCATGTCCTTTTTTTCAGAGAAGGTGATATATGTGGCAATACTCAATGCCCCTGCAAGCATGCCCAGACATTTTTTTATAGATGGGATCCTCCAACTCGCCCAGCAGGATTTTGTGTTGTTCAATGTGCAAAATATGTAGGCAGATCTTTCTTTCATTGTTTGACCATGCAGGATCCCAAATGACCTCAGTGCATGAAAAGCCATGTGAACTATGCAGGGCAGAATGGGGGAAAAATGGTAGTGCAGTGCTCATGGCCGCATGCACTGGATATCACATGACACACATCACCAGGCAGCATAGTGGCATAATGTAAAGTAACACTAGACTGGACAGGTAGCAATACAGGGTTCACAGTGGCTAACATTAAACATGACTCACCTCCACCCCCCCCAGCTAAGGAATGTGCATGCATGAGCATTATAATTTCAACTGTGACTGATAATACATCACATTATAACTGCAGTCCAGAGACAATGGTACTAAATCAGCTCACTAGCATAATTCCTATATATATATATATATATATATATATATATATATATATATATATATATATATATATATATATATATATATATATATATATATATATATATATATATATATATATATATATATATATATATATTTCTATGATATAATTCATATATATATATATATATATATATAATATGATTCCTATGATATCTCTGTGTCATTACTAAACAGAGGCACAGTAAACTAAATTTAATTTGTACACTTTTGTATCGTTACATGGGGTGGCGAAAGCCACATACACTATGGCTAGGCTTATAAATGCCCTAGGGCAGATAGCCTAGTACTATACTATGAAACTATGAAACTATAAGGTTCATTTTAACATGATACAGTCACAAAATTTCATGAGGCTGCATTACAATGATTAAAAAGCCAAAAGCCAAGCTAGCAAAGCGGTACAAAATCAATTTATTTGGCAGCCAAGTCAACAATGTGAACTTTATCAGTACAATAAAAAGTGCCCTTCCCAACATTTTACTCCATAACTGAAATTACATAACCAATCACCAGATATATTGAAATAGTATAGAAATAAAAATAAACCAAAACATGCACATATTGGTGTAAAAACAGAGTTACAGTTTGATTTGAAAATATATATATTACAGAACCATTTTATATATTATCTTTTATCCCCTGATAATGCATCAGTACAAACACACACACACACACACACACACACACACACACACACACACACACATATATATATATATATATATATATATATATATATATATATATATATATATGTGTGTGTGTGTGTGTGTGTGTGTGTGTGTGTGTGTGTGTATACATATTAACATAAATATACACACACATATATATATCTATCATGGTATAGCAAGGATTGGGGAATTTACTCTTTTCTTCACTGTAGTGTAATCTTGGAGTTTGTATATATAAGTTGCAGTGGGGCTTGCTCCCTTGTAGAGTTGTAAAAAAAGTAGATTTTTTTTTCAAGTCTTTGGAAACTTGTTCATATGGTCTCATTCGTATGAATTTCAAGTTTCTGAAAACTTGATCATCTGACATAGATCTACTCACACACAAACACACACACACACATATATATATATATATATATATATATATATATATATATATATATATATATATATATATATATATATTGTCTATGTGTGTGTGTGTGTGTGTGTGTGTGTGTGTGTGTGTGTGTGTGTGTGTGTGTGTGTGTGTGTGTGTGTGTGTGTGTATGGGTGTATAATATGTGAGGAAGTCCCTTTAAAATTGACATCTGTTTGGTCGACATCATTTGCTTGACTGAAACAGATGGTCAACAGATGTGTGTCATCCACAGTCCTTGAGTAGGGGTATATTCCATTTCCCCAGGGATTATGCAAATCTCTGATTACTAACAGGTAATGTAGGGCACAGCCCTCCATGGGGGGAGGGGGTGCAGGGAGTTTAGCCCTCTGTAGGTAATCCTCAGAGGATGTGCTGTACATGTTTCAACATAAGTGAATGCTTTCTTCCCCTGCTACCACATAGTTATGCTATTTATCTGACTGTACAGATCCTTACAAATCCAGGCTTTGTTGCACTATAATTATTAATCTTTTTCATGTGCAATAGCTAACTGATATGCATATTTAATATTGGTCCACACCTTACTTTACCGTAGGACTCTGTGAAGGGCAATATAAATCACACTGTGCAATATTCATGCTCACCATTCCATATGCTGCTTACTTCTTATTTTATAGTAATGTCGTGCACATGTTGTTACTCAGTTCTGTTTACTGTATATGTATAGTGTTTCTGGTCATTATGTTATTATTTTATTCTATTTTACATTTATTTTTATTACATTATTTTATTATTATTCTTCTCTGTATGTATGTTTTTGCACTGAGAACAAAGCATCACAGTTTCATTCAGCTACACTCTGGTGTAGTTCTGAATGACAATGTAGTTTTCTTTGACTTTGACTTGGCTTGACTTAAGTTGTCTACTTAACAGATTAGGTCATGGTTACAGTTTGGCTCCTAGAAAACAACCAAGTGTAAAGACTTTTCATCTTCTTTTTGTGGATGACAAAACTGTATAGCTCCTAAGATGAGCTGAAAGCACAAATGTATGTGGTTAAAACTTTCTCAGATGATATGATGCCATTTGGTCTTGATAAATGTGCTAAAGTAGCTTTTAAAGCAGGAAAGTTACAATACCAAAAGAATATCAATCTGGGACAGGAATGGGATATAACAGAACTTAAGCAGGAAGAAGTGTGCATATATTTGGGAACTGATGAAGGATCAACAATAAAACATGAACAAATGCAAACAAAACTCTGTAAGGAAAATTTGGAAGACTAAAATTATTACTGAAATCAGCCCTGACATTAGGAACAAAGTCCAAGCTACAATCCAATATGCTCATTCTGTTCCAAATTACAGTTTTGAGGTGAAAGATTGGCCCCAAAAGATGTTTGATAAGTTGGACAGTAAAACAAGAAAAATGCTTCAAGCTTATCAAATGATACACAAAAATCAGTGCACTCCAAGAGTGTGTATTCCTCATTCTGAAGGAGGTATGGGCCTATTCAAAACTGCTTACATGCTGAAGTGTTGTTGTAAGACTGCATGCATATCTGCTGACCTCACCAAGTCCAAGCATATTGAACGTTTTAAAACATGAGATGTCTAAGATGACTTTCTTGCTTAATTTAGGAGAATCATATATGTGTCAAGTGAGAATATAAATCAAACCAGAAGCATATATAAATCAGGCAGAAAATGAATGCGTCAAAAAGCAAAAGAAAGAATATTAGGAGAAGCCTCAAAGAGAAGTCAAGAAATGTGAAAAAGGCATAAATATAGTTGCAAGTACAGAAAACTGCTTGGTCAGCCTCACTTTGTCCAGGATCTGATGCACAAATGGTTAAGGAAACGTAAATGTATGCTAAAACTGAAGGGTTAGTATTGGTGGCCCAGGATAGTGAACTATGTACATGCTGATTTAAAAACTCCATTGAACATGTGGGAGAATCAGGCAAATGCAGATTCTGTAAAACAGAACTGGAAACAGTCACACATCTTGCTGCTAGGTGTGATGTACCAATGAAAGTTAGTCTATATACTGAAAGGCATAATAATGTTGCAATTGAGATTGTGCAAATACAATACTGAAGTAGATGAGAAATAATGAAAACATGAGACACAGCACTATAGAGAATGAGGGTGTTTATATCATATGGGATCACCCATTAACAACAGTTCAGAAAATTGATGTGAATAACCAGATGTAGTACTCCATGAGAAGAAGACAAAAGTACATTAAACATTGAAATTTCTACACCCAGTGATTACAGTGTCTTAAGAACAGAGAGACAAAAAGCCATAAATTACCAGGATTTGCAAGCAGAAATGAGGGCAATGTGGAAGAAGGCTACTCAGACATTCCCAATAGTTGTAGGAGCAATGGATATCACAAAAAAGAGTTTACGGTCATATTTAGATATGCTACCAATACCTGTAACTCTACATGAATTACTGAAGGACCAAATTCTGGGCATATTACAGGTGCTGGGAAGAGCACTTTTGACTAATATCAAAGACTGAAACAATACTAATTTCATGGCCTTTAATCATAACTTAACGTATGAATGTAGTCCAATCCTGTCATAGATTCATAGATGTTTACTAGGCTAATGACCACAAGGGCCTTTTTAAACCTAGCCATGCATCCCAAATCTCTGACAAGTTCCCACACCCTTGATAGGTGTAAGCAAGGGCTTCAGAAAATACATATTTACAAGCTGCGGCCTGGGAGATGAACCATTTACAGGTTGTCTGTGCCCATTAGAAACATAGGTGCCAAACTAGGGATGAATTTTCTGTTCCCATCCAATTGTCCAAGTTGCACTTGAACTGGGTTAGGGAAGAACTCTGCTTCATATGGATGGATGGATGGATGGATGGATGGATGGGGAGCCTGCTGCAGAGAAGGGGTAGTACTAGAAGCCCAAAAGAGTTTGAGAAATTAAACCAGGAGAATCTCTTATTTAACATTTTGGGTTGATCCATATAGGGATATGAGTACCAATAGAAAACTTCAGCCCTATATATGCTTTAAGTCCACAGTGTACAAGCTCTCTTAAGAAATGTAATGTGATTACTAATCCACCAGATATATTTTTATGTATCATCTTTCAGCATTTTTTATTATACAAAATTTATTACCTAGTTTGTAATTATCTGAATGGCCAGTCATCCATAACCCATTTCCTACTTTCATATCAAAGAAAGACGTGGCTGTAAGGGAACTATGACTTGTAACTCCATTCAGAATGTATAAGTGCCCCTACAGCTGTTACTTTTATGGCCTAACCAGTGTTTTACTCTTTAAATTGCACACAGAGTGGCATTTTATGCACAGTTTTATCTTCAAGTGGTGTTCTCCCCTCTTCAAGAAGTATCACAAGAAAAAAAATGTCAGGCTCTCCTCTCAACAGTCCTGTTCTATTCTATGCTATATATATAGCAGATATCTAATTTTAGTTAAGCTGTGTTGTGACAATATTCATTACTTTATATAAAATATTGGTCAGTTTTAATGAGTCTAAAACTGTCAGAGAGTTGGTAAGACATGGCCTGTCGTTATAGGCCAAGGATCTGTCGACATGCCTGTATTTCACATTGCTTCTAAAATTGTTTTAATGAATTATCTCTGGCCCAAATTATTGCTAATGCAAGGCATCATATGATATCAAGGTGAAAAAAATGCAGCTTGTGACAGATTATATAATAGACAATCTTTAAATGTCAAACAGAATATAGCGAGAAGCAATTTTGTGACATAATTGCATGATACTAGACTGTCTACTGAAGATAGGATTCATCTGCCCTTTATTTTCACAGCAGTGATTCAAGTAAATCAGTTTTGCTCATTGAAACTTCAACAGCATGTTATCAAGTAAATTGCCTAAGGGTGGTATTTGTATTCTCTAGGTTCATACTTCTGAAAAAGGGGTCTATATTAAATCAGTGAACACTTATAAAAAGTGAACGCTGATTTATTGACCCCATGTCAGCAAAATCTTACAATCTCAAACCCTTGGAACAGTGATTTTTTCCCACGAAAAAAAATGCTGTTCCACAAAAAAAAAAATAAATAAAAACTTCAAAACATTACACACACACCCCTACTTAAATATACCAACTCCGAGATTGCACTACAGTGAAGAAAAAGGCAAAGTAATGGAGGCAGCCAAGCGATTTCTTTCCCAAGGAGTCACTAATATACCATTTTGCTATTTTGTGAAAAAGGTATCTGCGCAGAGCCCAGCTATGCCCATAAGCAAATACTTAGAATGCCAGCTAATTGAGGTGACTACTGCAAAGCGTAAGACAGCACAAACACCCACTTTTTAGAACTGCTTAAAATAGAGAAAATTGTTTAGCTATGCTTAAACCGATCCATTAATATATAAAGTTTTGATTAAGTTATCATTTTTTATTAGGATGTGGATGAGTGCGAACTGTTCAAGCCCACTTGCTCTAGTGTTTGGTAGATAAGGCAGTTATGCAGAATGAATTTCTTTAAAAAATAAAGGTTCTATGTTTTGACTATAGGGGTGTTCTTTTATGGATAACCTGACTGGTTCTTTGTAAGTTGTGAAAGAGGAAGCTAGGACAGCTAGAACATGGGGATACAGTACACAAGGGATACAGAAGGTAGATATCAAGAGGGTTATGTAGGAAGAGGTGGAAGAGGAGGACTGCTTTGTTTTTGTTGGGGAATAGACTCCCCCTTAGTTTTTCAAATATTTTTCATATATGAGAGGGAAGTTGAGGCAGGAAGTAGAGAAGAGAGTGCAGGAGAAATGATTGGGGTGGAGTGAGGTGAAGAAGAGGCAGAGCAATGTACATCCTGATCCAGACGACCTCAAAATATTTCCACTGTCTGCTGGACATGCAGTGGAAGACCCAGATAATGTGAGGGTAGAAATGTTGGTGGCTCAGTGGTCAGAGTCAACTTATACAGTGACTACTGCACCTGATGAAGAAGGTCCTGCAGAGAGTAAAGTTGCCTCTATACTTCCTGCTCAACCATATCCTCAAACAGTTCCCAAATCTCACCATCCTCATCCTAACCCTGTGGAGATGTTCCTAGGCAGAGAGAGGGTGATGTTGAACAGTACTTGATCTGGACAGAACAGGGTCAAACTGTGCTGTGATCTCTGGACATGTGAAAAAGGGAAAAAAAAAAGGGAGAGAAAAAAATTATGCTTAATTAAAGAGAGTGAGGGGGGAGAATGGAAGAGACTCACAAAATGGAGATAATAAATGCATTCCTAGTTTTCTGCTGCATCTATATATTTAATTGACAGTGCCTACTAAGCATCTGATAAGCAGGTACTAAAATAGAAATATTACTAGATGTTACACCAATTTAATATTCTGCAAAATGGTACTAGTACTGACTGCACTGAAAAGGTTAATAATGTTTAATATTTCTGCAATTCTACTCTGAACAGCTCTACTCTAAGTATTTCTGAATTACTTTTTTTTTTTAAAGGACACCTCTTTTCAGTTTGGCTGGCAGTTGGTTTACAGGATTTCGGAGCTGTTAACAAGATGTTTACTGTGTTCCAGTTGTGTAAGGATTGATTCCCTCAATCTGCATTGCCTAACTGTGAGACTCCAAGCAAGTTGCTTAACCAGACACTGTTCCTGAGCTGAATGTGAAAGAGGTCCATGGAGATCAGTGCTCTGCCATGGAAAACAAATAAAAATATTGTGCATTGTGTAATTCTACATAATGATTTCATAATCAGTAATAATGTTTGTGTATTCATAAGCACCCTTGATTAGCCTGGCTGTTCTTCTTTGGGCTTGTGCTCTATTGTTAGATATTACATCTTCAGCTATAGAAATAATAAGAAAAGAGATGCATAATTGTTTACCTATCATTTATCTATATGCATTGCTGTGCAACCCAATTGTTTTCAGGATCATTGATTTTCAGTTTCCAAAAATGAAATTCTGCTTTCTTGAGATAAAATCTGGGAATTATACCTGTGCTTTTTAAATGTAAATTTCCAGACTTTGTAGTGCTTTCATTATAACTTTCATCTGTATTGATATCTGTTGAAAATTACAATAGATAGAGGAGAAATACATCTTGTAGTGAATTGGTTCTCTGGTCTACATTATCAAACTATATGAAAATGTCATGATCTTTCAATTCTCAGACAGTCAGAAATCTGGCTATGCAGTTATTTTTTCTCAGAAAAAAAGGAAAATCAGTGTCATGGTTATTTTTTATTGTTTATTTTACTAGTCAGGTAAGAGAGTTGTTAAATAGCACATTAGGTCTTGATATAGTCAAATGCAAAGTACTACCACTGAAGTGTGACTTTTGTGTATTTAATGACAATTTTTTTTATTTCATATTATTACTTTTTTCTTAACTTTGGTTTCTATAACCAAATGCAGTAGAATGCTTTGAAACATTTGTACTGGTTCTAGCTTGTCTGGTTGAGGGTGGGGGTGCATCCTACCTAGTGTTGCATACTACATAATTAACTTTAATGGTGTAATCTGCAGTATGCCTTGTAGATATTTACCTGTGTTTTCCAGACTTAATATCAGCAAAAGTAACTGTAAGTCACAGAATTCCTACTTTGTGCTAAAAAGAATTGTAACATTTCAGGCTACAATCAGTGGTATCCAGGACATTCAGTTACTGGCTTTTCACTATACCCCCTCTGCCTAGAATGTGTTGGCTAGCTCTAGTCTGCCAATCTGAACATGCATCAACTGTTCTGGAAATATGTGGCATTCTTTTCAAATGCATGAATATCTTACACAATTATCTTCATCAGCCCAGGATACCCAACCATTATTCACAATGGTTCCTATCTTTCAATCATTTTTGTTTTTCAGCTGTTAGTTCTTTAACACCTGTAGAGCTAGTATCAGCAGCTGATGATATTTTGACATGTTCACCTCACATTACTCATTTCAACCTTCTGTCTCAAGCCTTTTCAGGGTGATGATCTATGCCTTTCATTCTGTTCCATTAGAAACCCCATCTTCCTAGAACCCCTGTATCTTCAAAAGTCAGATTGCTCCAACAATACCAGAACTAAGGAAATAAATAGTGCTTAAAGAGCTGGAGACAAATGTATTATTCTTGTTATTCATCTGGAGCAAGCATTCCCAGCAGGTTAAAAAAAAATGTGACACCCTAGCAACCCTCAAATTTAACACATACTCTAGAACTGACCCAGTTTGCCTTCTTGAGAAGGGGGTTACAGCATGAGGATGGATATTGACACGGCATAACTGGTGTTGTGAATCTCTTGCCCTGTATTTTCCTATGACTAAAGTCACTGCATATACCTCTGAAATCTGCACACATCTAAATCAAAGTATACAAAATTCCATCTCCATTCAGAGTAATTATTAAAAAATAATGTCCTACTGTTGAAGTCCTGTATAAACAAACTCTATAATTATGATGAAAAATTACTTGCTTCATATGTAAGATTCCCAAACTTTCACCTTAGGAAAGTTATTAGGCATGACTGCAAAGAACACAAGCACCCAACAGGAAGACAAGGTCAGGATATGAAATGAAAGTAGCCATCTACTCCATGGATAAGCATAAGGCCTTTTTAGCTGCACTAGCAGTATTCTAAGTAAAACCCAACACTGAACCAATCTGCAAATGAATGTTACTACCTAATAATAGAACAATGGGCCCAGATGATATACCAGGCTAGCTCCTATTTAGTATAAAGTACAACATTGGTGAACTTACCCTAAGCCTTTCCAACCTTAGTCTTTACACTAGATATGTACATGACTTCTGGGGAAATTACTATTGTGGTGCCACTCCACAGGGGTGGCTCTACAGCTGTCCTATTAATTTCACCAGTATCATCCGTAAAATTATGGAATGTATCTTGGTCAACAGTGATCTGTCTTTCAGTCATCATCTATCAGTTGTAATCAGGAAATCCTTACATCTTGACTAGTAAATAACCAAGTGTGTATGTTCACAGACCATCTCTTAAGAGGTTTCTTGTTACCATCCATCATCAGTAGATTTATTGAGATACAAAGCAATTTAAGGCAAGACATTTATTAATCAGAACAGAATGTCAGTAAGCTAAGATGTGAAATTGAATGCAATCTAACACAGAACTACGGCCTTTAAGTGCATGAAACAAAGTGCAGACTAGTACCACATGATAATTTTCTGGAAAATCTCTTCCAATTATATTTTACATCCTTAACTGGCAGTAAAATATGCAATCATTATTCAGAGACTGCTGATACTTGTTATATCTCAACATATTGTATTACATTGCACTGCTTTCCCATGACTTCATCCATGCAGTAACTTTTTCTAACACAAACAATGCTGAATTCATTACAGAATTTGTAACAAATAACTTTTCAATGATTGTGCAATATTCATTGTGTGTTTGAGAATAACAGGAACACACAGTTTACATTCTACAACAAAAGTCCTGTGAACATTTAAAGATCCACACTGTAGTCAGGCAGAAGTAAAGGAAAACAAACCGGAAATAAAACTGCCAGGTTAGAAAGTCATAAATCACTTGACTTTCAGCCAGCATTTGGAGTTCATTGCTTAAAAATAATGCTGCCATTACTACATTTAGTTCGCATACCAACACATTTGGAATTAAAGATTGCTTAAATCTGACTGATTTAAAATGTCACTGCACATAGAACCTGTGAAAAAAGGCAAGGTTATTAAAATCATAAAACTTTTTCTTTTCCCTTGTTGAGAAGAGACCCTAAAGATTAGAGGTCTGGCTTTTATGCAGCATGGAATGTAATGCCTTTACACAAACATTTTGCAAAAGTATTAGTACAAACATCTCTGTGTATACAAAAGCCTTTCTTTCTCTCCTTATTTCATTCTCTCTCTCTCTCCTACTGTTTCAGTAGCATGTACAGCAAGCATAATGCATTTTGTGTTTTCTCTAGCAGGAAAAATGTACATATATTATTTTCTTTTTTTTAAAACAGTCCAATACTCATCCTGTGGCAATTAACCAGACTTTACAGTTCAGTCCTTGATTTCAAAATCCTGAAAAAAAAAAACTTTGCTAAGTAGAATATTGTCTTCTGTTTTAAATTGTGACATATTTTCATCCATCTTCCTTGGGCATCTCAAGGACCATATGACTAACTGATATGTGCTACTGCTCAGAGACGTTTAACCAGTTCAAGGCTAAATTTTGTATTGCACAAAAGTCAAATTTTGAAGCTTTTTTTGCCATAATAATTGTAATGGCAAGAATGATCATGGCTTTAAATACAATGACTTCCAAGAATCCTAAGAACTTACATTTTTCAGCCTGTTTGTGCAATTGTTCTCATTGCTCCTGCTATACAGCAAATATACACTTACTGTTCTCTGTACTACAACACTAAGAGTATCACTAATGCTCTCTAAAACTGAAAATCATTAATTTATTAGCTTTTTATCTCCAGGGAAACTTCCTTAGGAACTTAACACAGAAAGTTTACAACTGTCCATAGATATTGTAGAATCAAAAACAGACATGGTACCTGCTTTCTACTCTTTTTAGGGAAGCTCCAGCTGCCTTAGCCCTGCATCTCTAAATCTCCAACATGATGCCTAGGTAGCCTATCCTATGGGTTCATTCTAGTAAAGTGGGAGCCCTTGGCCTTCTGTCTTGCCACTGCATTTCATTCTCTCATCTGCATTATAAATTTTACTGGCAGATGACCTTATATGCTAGGTCCTTTTAGAAAAGCTGACTGATCATTCCTATTTTAAAATATCTATTATTACTATCCATTTTCAATAAATTCACTGAGACACATAGCAGTTGAAGGCAAGACATTTATTTCTCAGAATGGAACAGTAGAATGCTAAGATTACATAATACAAAATCTACAATCTAACGTGGCAGAATTACAGACTTTATGTACATGAAACAAAGTACAGACTAGTCTCAAGTAATAATATTCTGGATAATTTCTTCCAGTTATAAATTCACATCCTTAATTGACAGTTGAGATATGCAATCATTATTTAGAAACTGTTTATGCTCATTACATCTCAGGATACTTTCATGCATTATTCTTCTTTCTCATGACTTAATCAGAGCTGTAACTTTACTTTTCACAAACATACTATTTACAAAATGTGTAACAATGCAAGGGTAAGCTATTTAACTACTTCTCTTAGACAAACACTGCTCTATAATATTCTTTTGTTTCATAACAAAGCAGTACTATGAGCTTTATTCAGATTGGCAACATATAGTTGTTGTACCCATGCTTTACAGAATGCAAACATGTTTTCTGGTCTTAAATACAAAAATCCTTTTTGGCAGTTGTACTGTCTCAAGTCATTCTACTCAGAAAAAATCCACTCTGACATATATATTTTGATATTTCAGTATACACTTAACACCATCAATGCTATCACCCCCCCCCCCATTTTTACCTCTTCAGACCAGTCACAGAGTCACAGAATACAGTATACAGTCTGGATGCATTCTCTCCAAATACCTTACACATTTAGAAAAGCTGCACCATTTTCTAACTATAATAAATAAAATAAAATAAAAAATATAATATAAGAAGGGATTCATTCTTTTATCCACCTAGAGAGATTAAAAAGAATAATTGTCTCACTTTTCTTTGTCTTATAGAGTTTCCTTCATAGTGATCTGTGCCTTACCGTCCGGGTTATGAAAAATCCTTTGTAGCAATACCTCTTACATCTGAAAAATACCTGCACTGTTAAAACAACTCACTCCAATCACCTCTGCCTTTACTGTGAAATAAACAAGACGATTTGGAAAGAGATTTTTCTCACATAAAAAAACCCTCATATATGGAAGATGCTCTACTTGTACCCCTAACAATGTAACACATACTGACATCCTTCTTCAGGTTCTGCCTTGATGAATGGACAAGTACCTACTTGTTTACACTTAGGTAAGCAGCATGGCCTTTAGCAAGTAGGGTGACATCCACTCATTAAACTCACTAAGTTGCATGACTGGGCTCTATATGGGTGACCTGACCTCTTGCCAGGTAAGAACAAATGAAACTATGAACCTATGTACTCATCTAGCTGACAAATGGACAATATTATCACTAGTACAGCCTGCCCTAAACATCTGAATCTGGTGAGTTTTTTTTGTTTTGTTTATTGCAAAAGATCAAGTGAAGGTCTGTACACTTGAGATTTGTAATTATTTATTTATATTTTTGTAGCACCTTATGGTGCTTCTCATAGTCTTTCTGGATGTACTTTAGTCTTGCAGAATGTTTGCAGTGAATTTGGAATGATTTTTAATCATCTCTGTCTGTCAACTGTTAGTCTTTCTCTTTCTGTTCAGTCAATCTGGAATCCTATACCCCAGTTTTCTGCTTATATTTTTGGGCACATTCACTCCTGCACATGCCTGTCACAGCTTAGGAGTGTGCACTGCTTAGTTGACACATGTACATGCCCCTTCTGCTGATCACAGCATTTGCTGTGGCAGCCAGCATCAGATGGGGCTCAGTATAACAATGAGCCTGTCAGACTTCCTATCCCACATTGTATGAACTGCTTCCTTCCACTCTACATGACCAGCTCTCCAAGTACATAAATTGCAGAGTTATATGGGCTGCTGTCAGGAAATCATTCCTTTGCTCCATATAACTGTCATGCCAAGACATATAGATAATTAAGCTGTTTTTTTCTGCATTTCCTTTCTCTCGTGTTCTTCCTCTTTTTTCCATAATTTTCAGCCAAACCAATATGAAACACATCCTCATAGTGCAGATGTCAGTGTGTATAGCACATGTTCCTGCAGAGACAGGCAGCATAGAATCTGGGAGTGGAAAAACTAATGCAGTAAGACAATTTTGTTCGTGAAAATTCAAATATGGTCCATGCAAGAACACTATGCTGGAAAGATAACTTACCTTAATGACATCATACAGGCCTAATAGCACTAGTAAGCAAGCCAAACTCTTAGGCTGAATGAGACATAATACGCTGGAACTCTTATTCCTGTGGAATGGCACTTCAGACTTATGCACTTGAAATTAGGCAAGTACTGTTATCAAATCTTAATAGGTGCCTTGCTTCCCTCAGTTAAAAAGGTGAGTAGTGGTTCTTCACATAGAGACAGATAAAAACATGTATATGCTTAATCTCTTGGTATGGGTACAGTGTTGGGCTGGAAAATACTAGCAAATTACTGGATTTGTTGAAATATAATTAATCTTAGTGGGTAATTTCCACTGCATCTTCAACAGTATTGACACCAGTGCCACAAGAAGACTCAAAGTCTCAGCCATAGCCAAACTTCTACACAGCCTCATCTGACTTGAGAACTTTACAGATGCTGGAAGTTTACTCTATCTGCAGAATCTCCTACAGTATGACTTATTAACCCTTTTAACAAAATTGAAGGACCATGGGTTACTTGATGGTGAGGCTCCTTATTGAAATGTTGGCACTCCAAAAAAACAAAAACAAAAAAAAAAACAGAAGAAAAATACAGGTGAAGTGTGAATCTCAAACATCATTCTTCTCCTTTTATCTTCTTTATTGCAGGAAGGCAACCCTACTGTTCACCCAATGTGTGGAGCAAGCCCCCACACCTCCAGAGCTTATATATACACCAGCTCTGAGATCACCCTACCTCAGAGAATGGAGTATATTCTGAGTAATGGCCATCCATCTTGGACTATATATATATATATATATATATATATATATATATATATATATATATATATATATATATCAGAATCATGGCTAGCCACCTAGTGGTATAAACCTTAGCTCTACATGATTGTCACTGTTGAAGTGACACCCTGACCCCATATGCAGAAATGTGAAAAAGGGGTTGTAGATGGATGGAAGGATATATACGTTAATTAATTTTGTCAGCCATTCATTCTCCTTGTTTCAGTTACCTTTTGGTAAAGAAGAGTATAGCTGAACAGATTCAAGCCTTCTGAATAATCCTCATATTTCCATCAGACCATCATTTCCTCAATTTCATACTCTCCACTATTACTTGCACTCTAGTCACCATCAAAAAACATGGCTTTATGACACATTTATTAAGAATTCTCAAGTTTTGATAAAAAAGTTACAGTAACTGTCTATGCGTTTTATAGAGCTATACTAGATCATTATGATGGAAATCCATTGGGATATGTAAAATGCTGATTGCGTGCACATCTGCAACCTTGTACAACAACCATATGATAGCCTATATAAGTCATTAAGAAAGCTTGTTATGCAGTAGGCTGAGAAATGTTCATTCTAGCTAAGCTATAATCTTGCCTGCTATTAAAAGCTTCCTTTTATAGCTCGTACTTCCATTACTGACTTGTGTTTTCCAGTTTGACCACCTTTTCCCTGATTGTATGATTCATTCACTCCATTTTCTTATATGCTGAGATTTTCCTTTGGCAATTCAAAACTCATTGGTCAAGTAAGAAGTCTTGTTTGTGGACTTCCAAATATGCCATGATAAATACAGGCGAAAGCTGAGATAATTGTATACCACACTGCAGCTGAAGAAGACATTTTAATTGAAGTGAACCATGACTTACACTGTGAAGAACATTTCTGGGTTGGAGGAATGGGAAATTATGGTATGCACATCACATCACATTCATACACGTGACCAATGAATTTTCCTCACTTCTTCTCTAACTACTACACTGTCCTCAACAGCATGCCCCATTTGTGTCTGAATCACACAGTCCTCTAGAAAGGATAGTGAATTCAGCTGCTTAGTCCTTCCTTCTCATCTTGACTGGCTCCTTCACTGCCAAAACCTACTATTCAAAACTAGGACTCCAGGGTAGGAGTAAGTTCTCCATCTCCCTTTGCCTCAAAGTCCTCACAATACCTATATCTCTACGTAAACATATTCTCCTTGAGGATTTTGTAAAAACAAAAATGTATGTCTATCACCAGTCGGATCAACATACATGATGAAATGAGCCTGTTATGCAATGTCCTTCCTCCTGTCTCCATGCAGAACACCAGGTTCACATAGTAACTGAAACACCATGGACAACGTTTTGGTGAGTATCCCTATTGAAATGTTAGCACCCCCAAAGCCAAGAACTAACATGAAACAATGGAAAATACAAAGGAAGAGTCAACCTTGAATATCACTCTTCTCCTTTAGACTTCCGTATAGAAGGGAAGCAAACCCCACTGTACACACAATAATGAGGGCAAGCCCTCCATCCCCTATGAACAATTGATGCAAGGATAATGGTCTCAAATTAAATGGAAAACAATGTAGCATCGTTCATTTTGGTAAAAAAAAAAAAAAAACTGTTTCACTTAACAATAGAAAATACACCCCTGTAATCAGACACTCTTGTAAAGGATTTTGGTACTCTTGCTGATAATTTTTTATCATTTGACCATCATGTCACCATAGTAGCTCAGAAAGCCTTTTATCTGGTCTATATAATTTTCAAAGGCATCTGCACTAGATCTAAAGAAGTCTTAATTCTCCTAAACTCATCTCTTATCAGCTTATTAGAGCTATTATTGAATATAGTGCACATTTTGGCATGTATTTATGTAAACATATCACTCAACCTGAGAGACCTCACAGATTCAATACTGAAGCAATCCTTGGTTTCAAAAATCATAATTATCAGGAATGACTGGTAACCCTTTCTCTGTACTTAGTCTCTTAAAGACTCCTCTGTGGAGATCTATGTCTAATCTTTTGTGCAATGAAAGATACAATCATATTTGATCTCATATTACTTCACAAAACTAATGCTACATCAAATACTTAGTTAAAGAACTAAACCTTCATCATCAGATAATTAAGACAAGTTGTCATGACGGAATCATATCCTGGTGTATCCCCTCACATATGGAACAAAGTTCTACTACATGTCAAGCAGAGTGGCAAACTTGCCACCTTCCAGTTAAACCTAGATCATTGGATGGCCACCCTCTAATTGTCTTCCAGTCTATCTTGTCTTACCCTCCATGAGGCTAGAGGAAACCTTTGAATAGTTTTTTTTTTTTTTAGCTAGGATTTAAATGGTTTGCACATCGATTGCCTAATACTTACCTATGAACTTGTGAGCCTAATAACTTTATGGAATTAAAAGGAATGCTCCCATGTCTTGAAAAGGACAAGCAATAAAAAAATGAAATTTGTAAAAACTTCAGATGTCATTTTAACAGTGAAATAAGAATACAGTACTCCATATATTTTTGAAAGAATTAAATATTCCTTTGGAATAAATTCTTTTCCAAACCAAGTATTCTGTTACACTTGAATTTCTTCTTAAATTCTACTTTTGATTTCTTTAAGTTTTTCTCTCTTTTTATCTGCCTTTCTTTCTTGCTCTTCTTTATAGTATATCTACAATCAGGTTCTTGTAAATATTCCTACTCTGGGATTATTCTGTTGCTATTGTATTAGATTTTTTGAAACTTATATATAAATATATTGTCTTTGTTGATTTCATTTTATGTAAATGTTTCTTGTCAATATTACTATTGTAATTTTTAGTCTTTGTTTTAATTACTGTTTTTTGGCATGTCAATAATTGTAATTGGAGCATTTCTCCTCGGATCTCCACTGAAAATGGGCCTTTGGATCAGTTGGACCAACCTGGTTAACAAATGACAATACATAAATAAAAAATAAATAAATAAGTAGATTATAAGATAGAAGCCTGCACAAAACTTATTTTGTAATGCAGAAGACAACTTCTGCACCCAGAACCCATGCCACTATGCTCAGCTGATAAACTAATGATACTGACCCAAAATCCAACAGCTCTGCTGGCAATGCTATATTTGACAACTCATTCAGTAAAATCTGGAATCTACTCCCTACTACCATTACCAAGGAAACCTCACTACCCCTATTTAAAAGAAAACTCAAAAAATACCTCATAGCTCATTGGCTGTGCTCTTGTTCTAAACCTGATTAACAACTTCACTAAAACATGTCTTGCTACCCAACCTGCTGTTTAGCTAATTATCCATGCCTCATAGCATATGAAAGCTTACACATTGTGAATTATGATATCTGCTTGTATCTTTTGTTCACATTTTAATATGTTTCCACAAATCATATGTATGTTTGCACATTGTGTATAATGATATCTGCTTGTATCCTTTGTCTATATTTTTAATATGTTTCCTGAGTTTATAACTCAGTTATGTATGTACTGTCTCTTCTTTGTATGTGGAGCTTTTCTTCTCGGGCCTCTGCTTTAAATGGACATGTATCCAGTCGGACTATCCCGGTCAACAAATGTAAAATAAATAATAAATGAATAAACTTGATTGAGTTTGCCCAAAACCTATTTCTAAAGTATGAAACCTGGATACTAAAAAGGATACTGAGGAAATATACTAACATTTAAATTGATATACATATATAGTTCAGATTTCACTTAATATCTTTTATGTTTATAGTTCAAATGACTAGGATGCTGCCAACCTTGTTATGCAAATAACAGAAGAGTTTTCATACCAGTATCGCTGCTAACTAAATAACACACGTTCCTGTCTCTTAAAAGTTATCACTACAATAATAGATATAGCTACGCTTAGTGAGTTCTTATTGCATAAAGTTTCAAGAAAATGGAAAAGAAAAAATAAGAACATTTTATTGGAAAGGATGTGAAGTGCATGTTTTAGTACAAAGATAATTAGCTTTTCTCATTGTTAATAATATACCTCACCTTTCAACAAAGGCCAAAAATATTTCTAACAGCTTGCTAATGTTTCTTAAATGATGTAATCAATGCTGTAAGCCAAACACTCAGATAAACAGAAGCATTTCATATCTTTGTCTAATGGCTGCAGCATTATGTTTCTCCCATGGAGTGTGTGGATTATTGAACATGCAACATTTCAAAATCTGAAGTTGCCCTTTGTGTGGCTTTACTTCTTTTGCTGTCCTGTAAAATTCTCTGACAGAAGATAAAGACATCAAAGTGGTTCACACGAAGAGTAGTTACACAGAAATTCATGAGGTTATCCTTGGACATGCTGATCACTCAGTCAGTCAAGTGAGAGGGGAAAAAGTAGCTCAGAGGAGTGCAGTATGGCTAATAAAAATGTTGAAATACTAGGAAAAAAAAACGCGCTTGACATGACAAGTGGACTGCTAGAAAAGGAGGTTGAAGTTTGAGAATACCTGACAGAAGGAAGAAATGCAGAAGTAATTATTTTCCTCTATTTTCACAGATTGACATGACAGAGTGGTTACATGGAATGTTATGGCAGGTACGGATAAAAATGAGAAAATGACAGACTGTAAAGTTTTTAGTAAAGTTTTAGAGAAGTAATTTAAGCAGCTATGTATGGAGCAGCAGACAAACGTTATGTCGCACTGGACGTAAATGCAAACTAGCTATTTTTTCTATTATTTATTACTTTTACTTTTTAATAGGCAACTTAACAGACAGGTGTCATTGTTTTCTATTTAATTAAAAAATACAAAGTTGTTTTAAACAAAAGGGTGCAGTTAGTACCACTTACTTCTAGCAGGCGCTTTCATAGGCAGCCTTCACACAGCATACCGTAAGCTACAAAAAGGGAATCCTGTATGGAATTCACACCATCATAGACACAGCCACATGGCTGTCAGTATCTGGTCACTGCAACAGAGAAACATGTATGGCAGTTTGAACTATACCTTTCCTTGCCATTCATTTCAGCAGTGTTCAGGCTTGCAGAGCAAGGACATGATGAAGAATTGCTGCTGCAGAAAAAATAATATAGGTGAAAATTTTATTTTTGTGTCTTTGGACATTACATCACTTTTTACAGTCATCCCAAATGAACATGGATTGAATGCTATACGTGATTTTTTAAATGTTGAGGTTAATATGCAGAATAGGGAATTAGAGAATATTTGTACTCTTTTGGAAATAGTGCTAACGAAGAATATCTTTATTTTTGACAAAGTACCATATCTGCAGTTGACTGGAGTAGCAATGGGCACTCCAGTAGCTAACACATATGCCAATTTGGTACTTTATGAGTGGGAGAAACGTACTATACTTAGTGATTTAAATAATTTGAATACTAAAGTTAAATTTTATAGGAGATTTGTAGATGATTGCTTTTTAATATGGGACGGCACCATAGTAGAATTGAATAGCTATATTGCATATCTTAATGGTTCTACAGAATTCTTAAAATTTAAGATGGTGACATCAGAAAAAAGTATAACGTTTTTGGATGTCCATGTATATAAAAATGGGAACAGATTAGAATCTGCAATACACAAGAAGGAGGTTGATGCTTCTAGGTATATTAGTAGAGGTAGTATGCATGCACCACACACATTTAAAGGTGTAATGAAAGCAGAAATGATAAGAGCCAGTAAACTTAATACTGAAGATGATAATTTCAAAATACAGGTTAAGGAGATGGCACAAGAGTTTGAAAGGAATGGATATCCAAGACAAATTATAAATGATGTGTATGAAGAAGTGCTGTTAGGTAGAGCAGATAAATACGAACCTGTTTTTAGTGAAGAGATAGAGTACTATGAAACATCAAATCGAAAAGAAAAAGTGGTAAGGTATCTTACCACGTTTAACCTTAATACGAATCATGTACATAATATAGTGGAGAGAAATTGGCCCATTTTGATGGCCATGCCGGAAATAAAGACAATTGTAGGAGAGAAACCAGAGTATGCATATAGGAATTCTGAAATGTTAAAACAAAAGTTATGCTATAAAGATTTTAAAGAAAGGAAAATATCATCACAATGGAAAATGGAACAAAGAAATGTTTTAATTGTACCTGCTATAATGATTTATATGATAGTGGAGACACATTTATGCATCCAATAACTAAAGAATTGTTCACCCTTAAAACTCCCACAAACTGTAACACAACCCAGGTAGTGTATTTGGCCACATGCACAATATGCACATCATTCTATGTAGGTAAAACTACTAGGAAATTAAGAGAGCGAATAGTAGAGCATAAATCGGAAATAAGAAGGACGGTTTTGACAAATGCACTAAGCAAGCATATCCTGGATAATGCTGAAGCACATACATTTAAATTTAGGGGTGTATGTACAGTAGACATGCGTGTTAGGGGGGTGATATGAATAACACACTAGAACTAAAGGAATATGAATGGATTGTTAGACGTCAGGCAGATGTTAAACCTGGACTTAATAATGCAGTTAGTTTAAAGCCAATTTTAGTAAAAAAACAAAGAGAGAATATCTAATATGAGGTAATTTAAATTATTTTAAAGTATGTGTGTTATGTTTTAATAACATTGGCATTATTGGTAAATGTAAAGTTTTAGAAATGTAATTGTACATATCAAGACTGCTTTTCCTTTAAAGTTTAACTAATAATTAGGATGATAGGCTGGCTGTGGCATGTGATTTTATTTGGCTCCCTTTTTAAACGATGTGAGAGTTCACTTTTTTATGTACTGATGAAGGGTGGTTAACCCGAAAGCTTTGCATTAAAAGATTTGGCGTGAATAGTGTTGGATTGTTCATATAGTGCTTATACAGTACCACCATCTTGTTTGTGACTGTGAATGATAACAGGACATGGCTGTGTACTGAACTACAGACTGCATACTGTGCACAGATCTAGCATCTTCAGTATTGTGTTCTCTGACAAAAGGACATAAAGATTCAAGAGTAGAGCAGCATGCATGCCTTTCAAAGAATCTAGAATCTTGAGTGTGTAAGTGATCAACTATAGAATGCTATGGGTACCCAGTATAGTTTCAGATTACAGCACCCTGCCCTGAGTCATTGCGTGACAACTCATTTTTGGGTAAGGACTTACAGACTTTGGGAGCTTTATAGCGCAGGAGAATGTGGAAATAATATACTGGAACCTTGAAAATATAGTTCTCAAGAATCAGGGACAAGTCCAAAAATATGGGGGGAAACAAAGTCCAAAATCAATGACAATTTTTAAATATTGATCTGATTCACTTAAAATGCTATTAGAGCAAAACATTTTTGATCATTGTGCACTTTCTGAAAAATAGGAAGTATGAAACTACAATGACTGGGGCTGTTGACTGATTGTAATCCTCAGTGATTTAACAAAAAATCAAAAATTCTTTGAGGTACAAGGCAAACATAAGATACAAATTCTTGAACCTCATACTGCAAAATCAGGAACAAATGAAAGGCATGCTATGCAATCAAGACTGGGCAAAATTATTCAAATTCTGTAGTACCACTGTACTGTTTCATATCTATCATCATCTGCCCATTATTCTGTGAAAGATGTCACTGTCCAGGTTTATTTCACAACTGTATGGGGGATGGGAAACAGGAAGTAGAGCCCATATCAAGATGTCAGTGCAACATTGGAGCAGGTCTGTGCCTATAGTAATGGCAGTAAAGCACAGCGAGATTTCAGAATTGCTGTAGCTTTGTTGAATTTTACAATAGTCATTATGCTTCACAATATTCATCCAGGTTTTGGACAATGGCCTCTCCTTTTTCACCTGAATTCACATTTGTTCATCTCTAAAGATGGGGGTCGGGCAAATGCAGGTACTCTCTAGCCTGGGTTAGAGCCTAAGAACCACATGTTCCATGGATGTATGACCTAATCAGCCCATTTCTTCTACAGAAAAGGTGAGAGATGGCTGACTGCATGGGGTAAAGTCCATCAGAACCATAGTGACTCATTAGAGCTCCCATAATGCTACCAACCTTAGGGGTCATCCCTCTACATGCATGCTAAACTCTTGCCTTAGGCAGCACATGATCTATTGATTCAAGCTCTGCAGATGCTACAACTAGTGTTTCCTCTATCTGTCTCCCAAAACTGAGCCAGAATGAACTTGTCTCTATATATTAGGCCAGCTGGCAAGAACCATTCACTGCCATCTTTCAAACCTTGTTTCCTCCAGTGCCAATGCCACTGATCAGGTGCAAATCATCCAGTTTCTGTCATGGATTTTTCACCTAAACAAAAGGATAAGGAGTTTTGTCTACAAATTTGTCTGTGTGTATGTGAGTGTGTGTGTGTGTGTGTGTGTGTGTGTGTGTGTGTGTGTGTGTGTGTGTGTGTGTGTGTGTGTGTGTGTGTGTGTGTGTGTGTGTGCCTGTTTTAATAAAATGTTCTCCTACATGTGTGGGTGTTCCTGTGTATATCTTGGAGATGGTTGTTGAATCTGTATGTTACAATAGTATCACATGGGTAACTTTGCTAATGCTGCCTTTTTAATAATCTCAGGGTCTCCTGAACTGGTGGTTGTGCAAATTAACTGTATTGTAATTTAGTATCAGATATCAGATATGGTGCATAACACCCCTTTTGTTATTGTGATGGATTGGACACATGTATATGTTCTGCACACCACCAGTAGAAAAGAAACCCTCCAAATCTGGAAGAACACCAATCATGACAAGAGCTGAGAAGAAACATGAGAAGTCTAACTAATAAAATTAACATTAACTTTATTACAGCACTTTAAACATCACAACTCAGTTACCCCCCAAAATTCTTGAGATCCTTCAAATCCATTTCTTCAAGCAAATTCATTCTCAATTCCCAGCACACTACCTTTCTTCCACCTGCATTCTGCAGGTAATAACCACAAACATCTTGTCTCCTCAGGTCTTTCCTAATTCCTTTTTCATAATCAAAGTCAGTAACCCCATTCTCCCATTTTCATAAAATTCTAATAAAATTATAGATTTCTCTCATTTTGTTTCAAAACTCAGAACTACAAATATATTAAATGATGTCTTTCAGCAATCCCTGCAAATTCAATCCACTTTTTCACTACTTGCATCCAAACACACTACAAAATAAAGCCACATTTTATACCAAACCTGTGGCCCAAATCTGAACATGCATCATTTGTCACCTATCTTTAATCATTTTCTAATAGTCCCATGCACTAAAGTTCCAAACTCCAAAAAAAGGCCCATAGCCAGGCTGTACCCTCTTGTTAAACATTTAGAAAAAAAATGCATTCATGACAGTTATTTGATTACATATAAAATACAACCTCCACACAGATAGGCAACATGGCTTTCTCACTTCATCTTAAGTTCAGTTCCCAGATGGCCAACTTCTTCCTTCCCTTAGAAATTTTATCTAATATAAGTAAAGGACTGCTAACTACAACAATTTTTCTAGATGTGAAAGGCACTTTTATGATGACTGACCACAACCTTCTACTGGACAAATCCTTTGACACTGTTTTCCCCTCCAATGCATCTCAATAGTTTAGGAGTGTCTTAAACAATATAACCTAATACATCCTTTCACCAAAGTTTACCTCACTTTCTGAGCACATATGATATGGAGTCTTCTAAGGGTCAGTCTTCATCTTACTCACATACATATCACTATGCATGCAAATGATATTATCTCTCCCTTAGCTCACAACCATATTCCGCAGATACTACTAACTGTGCAACATCATTTCATCTCCATTTGGTATTAGCTGTATAAATTTTGTATCAGTAATTACACTTCTGCTGTCATGATATTTGGGTATCCAAAAAAATTAACCAGCATATCACCTAATAAAAATCTTCCTTCTGAAAGACGCAACCCGCATCTGATATGGAATGCAATGGTGGGAATTATGCAGGAGAGCATATCAACAGTAGAACAATATGCAGATGATGTTTTTGTAGACCGTTGTGCACACACATATGCTGTGAAGCTTGTCCATTCAATTTTTCATGACTTGATCCTCGCAAAAATGGTGCACAATAAATATCATAGGAAACATGGTTTACACTCTTACTAATACACAGTATAAATAAAGTGACAATAAAAAATTGTTACACAACATTCTTGCAACATAATACTATATGCTAAGAATGAAGGGTAAGTCCCCACTGTCCATGACAGATAGTCATGTGACCAAACAATGTATACCTTCACACCATTTATTTGTCTCTTCCATATGTGATCACAGAACTGATAACACAGCAGCAATGTCCAAGGGTCCAGGTTTGGAGACACAAGGAGGCAAAGCTATTAATTAGCCATATTTTGCAGTACCTTGATATGTTAGAATGTTAACAGACACTACAAAATGAGAATTAGTGCATGGATATTTGTCAGGATGTTCAAAGACTATTTGAAAATGATAGCAGGATTCCTTGTAACATGCAACAATACAGATGTAAAAAGTCTGACCAGCCAAGGCACAAGCTGGTGTAACTGGACAGCATGTGGAGACAGAACGGAGGTACAGGACAACTGCTAATCATATGTGGGACTTCTACTACATTGCCTTTAAAAAGACAGTGCTTCTGAAAATAACTGCAATCTAAGTATTGTTCCCCTAGTGCCAGTAAGGGATGATAACACAAGGGTGTTCCAGAAGCATGACCTGCAAATCAGAGGTTGTCTGCAAGAGTAATCAAAATGTCCCCCAGTCGAATGCCTAAACTGTTCAGTGCATATTGTCATAGACAGACAAAAAATAGTACACACAATCAGTACACTTACCTACAGTACTGTTTTTAAATATATATTGTAGTTGTTATTTTAAATAGTACACACAATCAGTACACTTACCTACAGTACTGTTTTTAAATATATATTGTAGTTGTTATTTTAAATAGTACACACAATCAGTACACTTACCTACAGTACTGTTTTTAAATATATATTGTAGTTGTTATTTTAAATAGTACACACAATCAGTACACTTACCTACAGTACTGTTTTTAAATATATATTGTAGTTGTTATTTTAAATAGTACACACAATCAGTACACTTACCTACAGTACTGTTTTTAAATATATATTGTAGTTGTTATTTTAAATAGTACACACAATCAGTACACTTACCTACAGTACTGTTTTTAAATATATATTGTAGTTGTTATTTTAAATAGTGCACACAATCAGTACACTTACCTACAGTACTGTTTTTAAATATATATTGTAGTTGTTATTTTAAATAGTACACACAATCAGTACACTTACCTACAGTACTGTTTTTAAATATATATTGTAGTTGTTATTTTAAATAGTACACACAATCAGTACACTTACCTACAGTACTGTTTTTAAATATATATTGTAGTTGTTATTTTAAATAGTACACACAATCAGTACACTTACCTACAGTACTGTTTTTAAATATATATTGTAGTTGTTATTTTAAATAGTACACACAATCAGTACACTTACCTACAGTACTGTTTTTAAATATATATTGTAGTTGTTATTTTAAATAGTGCACACAATCAGTACACTTACCTACAGTACTGTTTTTAAATATATATTGTAGTTGTTATTTTAAATAGTACACACAATCAGTACACTTACCTACAGTACTGTTTTTAAATATATATTGTAGTTGTTATTTTAAATAGTACACACAATCAGTACACTTACCTACAGTACTGTTTTTAAATATATATTGTAGTTGTTATTTTGTGTTAAGATCATGGTGGCATGGGGTACTGGTTGCTGCACTGCAGCCCCCCAGTTGAAAAAAAAAAAGAAGGAAAATGTGTACTTTTTTATTTATTTGTTTTTTTAATGAAGATTTTCAGTTCTTTACTGAATATTTATTCCTTAAATGGAGTACTTTTATAAAAACATTGCTATGTAATACAGTGTATTGTCTTACCTGACCATTTCATAATGGTTGCAGCCAGCAAATTTCACAACAAATAACACGTACTTGTGCACATCCTTATAACACAAATGGACCAAAAGCATGTACACATATGCTTGTGCTGTGCTGAAAGCTTTGCTGTCTTTCTGAAAGATTGGCAGTGGGAAGAACTGTGGAGCAGCATCAGGTGAAGGAGATCATGGTAATGGTCTGGAAAAAAGTCATAGCACTGGAGTAACAAGATAATATAGAGAGTATCCAGTTCTTATACCATCACATCCCATGGATGGAAGAAGGTGTTGTAACAAAAATGCATCTATGCAACTGTGAAAAGTCAAAGTGATGGACAGGACAATGCATCGTGACTTTGATGGAGCTGTTTCATAAGATATTGTATGATTATCACGACATATGTAAAGACCACAGTGCACTGACAGAGGACATGGCTTGTCACACATCATCTGTTCAATACTTTATAGTCATTGGTGCTGGGCCTTCTCCATGGATGACAATGAAAACCAAAGCATCCTTTGAGTGATTCTAAGGCAACTTTCACAGCTACCAGGTACCTAAAGAACAATATGAGCATTTGCTGTCGTAATGTCAGGCCTTGCATGCCTATCCCCACCAGACCAAAGTGCATCCAAGCCGCATTGTGGTGAGCATGTCCCCAACACAATCCAAGCCAGGATTTAAAAAAATGTTTAATTGAATTTAGTTTCATATGTCATATTCTATATTCAAAAGAATGCAAAATATATATTTTCATACCAGTAAATGTTGCTTATATAACAGTAGCATTTGAAGTTTCACATTTTGTTACCTGTGTTTTTGTATCTTTCTGTTTCTGTAACAATGATGGAAAATCATGCCATGTTGGACAGCTGACATCTGCTTGTTCAAAAATATTTTTCTATTGTAATCTGTAGATTACTGGCTATGATTTGTTTCTGTGGCTAACATACATCATGGGGTGCAGTACTAAAGTACTGTCTGACTTATACATACATATGCATCTGGCAATTCTACTGGATGAATATAGATATATGGGTCTCTACCAGTTGATCGCGTTTTCAGAAACTCAAAATTCATATAGTTGAGACCATATGACCGATTTTTTGAAAACCCAAAGGTTTTGAATGGAAATCACAATACAGTGTGGATCGGGAAATTTACCCTTTTCCTCACTGTAGTGTGATGTCAGAGTCACATACCTGAGACCAAAACATTGCAACTCTACCACTTCAAATGGCATCACAACATCAAATATAGGGCAGCAAGTGCCCCCCTGTACCCCCCACACCCTTGCACATTATCTATACTAACTCCAAAATCACACTACTGGGGAGAAAGAGCAAACTCTTCTCTCTGCTCATAGGATTATAGGTAGGTACTAGGCTATCGGCCCAAGGGCCTACATAAACCTAGCCAACAAGGTTCCCTGGCTTACAACACCCAAGAAAGTTATTTTCCTGTGCCACTGTCGAGCAGAGACACAAAAGTGATCCCCGGGGGGTATTTCCTATTTCCCATACACTCATCAAGATTTTTCTTGAAGAGTGCTAATGAAGAACTTTGCTTGACATAGATGGGTAGACTGTTCCAGAGTATGGGAAGTCTGTGGGACAGGAATCTATCCCTCCAGCATGTCCTGTTTATTGTGGTGACAAGGTTTAGGTCCTTAGAGCGTGTATCTTGGAGGGATTAGGAATTATTTAGGTGTAGCCTGCCCAACAGCTGTACTGCAATCTCATGCAAACACCTCCTACCACTATTAAATGTTGCGTTTATCTGGTGTTCTATTCTTTTGACATTCAGTGGTGTGGATAGTGTGAACATTCTGGTGTCAAATAAGTAAACGTCAACATTTTGGTACACTGACATTCTCAGGTAGACATACTTTATATATATATATATATATATGCTACACAAATGCATTTGCACGCATTTATGTATACATATATACTTATTAGTCTACAAGAAAATGTGAGTTAATTCTCCCACCCTCTCTCACCAGTTGTGATATCCCATATAAAGCTGACCATAAAAAATGAAAATGTGCCTTCCTCCCTAAACCACAGCCTCAGCCAGTAAATAAACAAATAACAGAAAATATCCAAACAATTAAAGGAATCAACTCACCTAAAATAACTCTCAACATTGCTCATGCATCAGAGACAATGCCAAAAATAATGAAAGACAGAGGCCAACATATTGCCATTTTTAAATATTATTCTAATTCATTGCAGAAGTTAATAGAACAAGAAGGTGTACATCGATATTCATTTTCTGATCGAGTGGCTTTATTGACTGATCATAATCCTCAATACTTTGCCATAAAATTAAATACATTATGAGGAACAGGGCAAAAAAAATATGGACATTAGGTGTATTCTGCAAAATCTGGGGCATTTGAGCTGTCTTGCTGAATTACCTCATATTCTTATATGGTGTGTTGCTTCCTTTAGTCATAAAAAGCACTATGTGTAGTATACAAACAGATATACAATGGAGATACAAACAGATGCACAATGATAAAGAAGTAAATGAATAAATAAATAAAAATAGATACATGAACAATATGAAGGTCTGAAGTTAGTTACTGATAATATCCTGTGTCATAGTGATGGAGAATGTTGTCGACATGCAGGTTTGTTTCCCACTCATAAAATTAAGACAATGCATATCAACTCTCAAAATATTTCATATCTATCTGTCTGTCTATCTGTTTATCTATATCTTATCTATGTCTGTCTTTCTCTCTTTCTGCCTTTCCCTGGATCTGTCTGTCTGTCTATCTACTTTTTTTTAATCACACTCACACACACACACACACACACACACACACACACACACACACACACACACACACACACACACACACACACACACACACAAACATACAAAATTTATATTGTGGAACTACTTTTGACCTCATCTATCCTCACATGTGGCAGTACTACAAGTAAGTTGCTGTTGTTACAGGTGGTCTGATGCCACAGACACTTGTGAGGAGTTTCTGAGCTGATGGTCACCAAACCTAATGTGAAAACATTAAAACATAAAATATGTGATACAAACTATCTGCCATGTTCCAAAAGAAAGTTGTGCTTAGTGTGATGTGTCAAAATATTACTTCAGTGAACCAAAGGATGACATAATTAGAAGAACAAACTGAAGTCTAATACATATGCTAAAGAGTACGGTTTATGATATCTGTGGAGCAGTTGCACCTGACTCTGAAACAGTATGTGTGCACCTTACGACAATAAAAACGGACAAAGTAATTTTGGCTATTTTCACCATTAGATTATGACAAGTATTCGGGGAAGTCACATTTGCTTGTAGCAAATACTCAACATTGCAAACTATTCAAGTAGTGCTGACACCACAGGAAATCTGTCAGTTATGAATACTGTGGTGAATGCATTACAGTAAGCTGGGTTATACAGGTGATGTTTTAGGACAGCCAGCACAGCAACAAGCCAGGCTGCAGTTAAGCCAGCGCTCAGATCAATAAATAATAGATATAGACTATAAAGAGAGTTGGCACATGCTTTGTATGGGATTTATGCACCCCACATATCCTCATGCAGCTTATGGGGTAACCTTTTCCCAATAGAAATAAGAGCGTATCTGAACTTTTGTATACTGACCTCTGGGACATTCAAATGACACATGTCTTAATACTGTATGTATGTCCCAGGCAGCTTCTAGTCACATACAATTACAGTTTCCAGCAGTAATTTGCAGCAACATGGATGAGTTTATCCTTGTTTTAGCAACACCAGAGCAGCGACATGCTGCCATATAACAGTTCTATGTCATATGCAATTTTCCCAGATTCTTTGGTGCAATTATTTGTACCCACATACCAATCAAAAACATTACTGGAAAAGGAGAGGAGCTGTACTTCAGCAGTAAGGTATGGCCATCTCTAAGTAATCAAGTAGTATATTCAGCAGACAGTATCATCATTAACATGTTGGCAACACATCCTGATACTATGTATGATGCTACAGTTTGCACAGAGGGCGCTTTATTCCAAGAGGATAAGGTTTCTGAGGGAATACTACTTTGTAAGTATAACTGTATATGAAAAATGTATTTTATCTTCCCATACTGCAGTATGATGTAGTCATGCTAATATCAGTTTATACTAAGATATGACTGTGGTTATCCCCTAGAACAGGGTCTGCAACCTGTGGCTCTGGAGCCGCATGCGGCTCTTCCACCCCTCTGCAGTGGCTCCCTGTAGCTTTGAAAAATAAAGGCCATTCTGCCACATGACACACACACTGAGAGCGATCAAGCAATTCCTTGGCAGTATCAGCATCTCCTGAAAGGTTTCCGTACCTCTCCACCATACTTCTGAAACTCTTAACCACAAGAAATCTGGACAGAGCCACAAATAAAGGTGACACAAAGGAAGAAAAATAGGGATAAACTTTAAATATTGCTCTTATAAACTCAGAAACGTGCTTGAAGAATGCTGTTTCTGTTAACATGCCTTTTCCACACACACACACACACACACACACACACACACACACACACACACACACACACACACACACACACACACACACACACACACACACACACACACACACACACACACACACACACACACCACACACACAGTTAACTGTCAACTGTACAGGTTTTTGCAAAATGTCCTGATTTTTCCCTCATAATTTTGGTCTGTTTCTCATAAAATTGTGGTTTTCTGGCAAATCATTGGCAAATTATTTAGGGCTGAAGTCAGGAACTATAGACAAACATTTGAGCTTCAGACTTCATACCCTTCAGAAAATTCATTCTAATGAAAAACCTGTTCTATCAACTTTCTAATTTTGTAAGAGCAATATTTAAAAAGTGTCCCTATTTTTGGGCCTTTGTCTCCCCATTATTTATGGCTTTGTCCAGATTTCCTGCTCTAAGAGGATGAAAGGTATCACACACACACACACACACACACACACACACACACACACACACACACATATATATATATATATATATATATATATATATATATATATATCTATGGTTTCACTTAAGAATGTCGAGTTATTGAAAACTCAAACTTCATATGCTTGAAGCTTGAAATTCCAAAGTTAAATAAAAAAAAAGAAAAAGAAAAAAAAGCACCCCCCACAACCCCCCAACTTAAATATACCAACTCTGAGATCTCCCTTTAGTGGGAAAAAGGAAAATCTCCCATTCCGTGCTGTATGCAGAAGCGCAGAATGGGAGATTTAATGTTTCCTCGCTATAGTGCGATCACGCCCATGGAGATGGTATATTTAAGTAGGGAGGATGCAGGGGAGCTTGCCTCCCTGCAGAAACTTTGTGCTTGAATTTTTTCCCTTTTTTATTTAACTTCAGAATTTCGAGTTTATGAAAACTCGATCATATGGTCTCGACCATATGAAGTTCGAGTTTTCAATAACTCGACATTCTGAAGTGAAACTATATATATATATATATATATATATATATATATATATATATATATATATATATATTATTTATTTATTCATTTTATTTACATTTGTTTACCGGGCTAGTCCAACTGGATATATTTCCATTTTCAGCAGAGGCCCGGGGAGAAAAGCTCCACATAGAAACAAACACAGATAAATTATCTACAAATGCAAATAAAGGAGGTAGAAAATACCAGGCAAAAACATGATTCTAAACTACATTAAACTAATCATGCATATATACTAGATAGGACATCACCCTAATTTCTATTGCAGAATACAAGATAGAAGAGTTCTGTTACAGTAAAACATCTGTGGAAATATACAGTACATTCAGCAATTAATTACACATCCAAAGTTATTTAATAATTTGTAACAGTTCTTACTTGCAAAGGTGCTTTTGATAGAAGCTTCCCAAGGGGTAAGCATAGAGAATAATGAAAGAAGGTAGTATAAGAGAATAATTAGTGGAATCACAAGATTAGTCAGCATTGATGCATGGGCATAACCTGTGTGTTTTAAGATGTTTTTTAAGCTTTTGTTTAAAGAGGAAGGGGGATGGAATAGAAGTAAGAGCAGTAGTAGAAGATTCCAATATTTACCTATGGTATTGGAGAATAGGGAGTCATCAGCGATGTTGTTAGACTTAGTTAACCTCTCAAGAAGTTTGCTCGAAGAGCGTAAGGAATTTAGGTTAGTATAAGGGGTGATAAGGTTAGAAAGTATAGGGGTGTTATTAGGTTGGTAAAATATCCTATGGACAAAGGTGAGTTGGGAAAGTGTCAGCATGTTTTTTAGTTCAAGCCAGTTTAGTTGCTGTAGGTTCTGACAGTGGTGAGTACTAAATGGGTTCCCAGTAGCAAATCTGGCAATGCTATTGTACGTGTTAGCTAGTTTAGTGAGATTATTTTTCTTTAGGTTAGTGTATGTGGGTGAAGCGTAGAGAAGAGTAGAAATAAGATGAGAGTGAGCAAGTGTAGTTTTGGGTGTTGGAGTTAAGGTTTTAATTCTGTAGAAGGAGCCCAGTTTTCTATTTATGGTTTTAATAGTGTTATTAATGTGATTATCAAAGGTGACGTTATTGTCAATTGTGATACCTAACAGCTTGGTGGTAGAATCAGGGGATATATGGGTGCCATTATTGGATATAATAGAGAATTCTATGGGGGAGGACTTATTATTAGGCTTAAAGAGCAGGAGTTTGTTTTTTTGGCATTCAAAAGGAGGCAACGTTTCAAGAACCATGCTTCAACTGTGTTAAATACATTCTGTGTTAGTGTTTGTAGTTCAGATGTGGTTTTAGCAGAACATACAAGTGTAGAATCATCTGCATGTTGTATGCATGTAGCTTGAGGTATTGCTTCATGTAGGTAATTTATGAATAAAGAGAAGAGAAGAGGTCCTAGAATGGAGCCCTGAGGGACAGCAAGAGAGACTGGCAGAAGGGATGAAAGTTTGTTTTCCCAGAGAACTGCTTGTTGCCTGTTGCTGAGGTAGGAAGTGAACCAGTGAACAGCCTTGGGGTCTAGAGAAAGAGATTGTAGGGTTTTTATGAGCAGGAGGTGGTTTACCATATCAAAGGCTTTTGACAGGTCTATAAAGAGTGCTGATGAGAGGATGTTGTTGCGGTTTCTATTGATGTAATCGGTAAAGGATAGGAGAGCTGTGGTGGTACTATGAAATGGCCTAAAACCATGCTGGCAGTTAGCTCGTAAGTTATGTTGAGTTAAGTGGTCCATTAACTGATGGTGAATACATTTCTCCATAATTTTTGCTAAGGGTGATAAGAGTGCTATAGGCCTGTAGCTAGAATACTCATTAGAGTTATCTTCTTTATGTAAGGGGATAATGTGGGATATTTTCCAGATAACAGGGATGGTTCCTTCAATGATGGTTCTATTTATAAGGAAGGATATGGGATAGGCAACTGCTTCAGCTGCTGTTTGAAGGTATTCAGATGGTAAATGATCAGCAGAGGGGGTACAGGGTTTAAGTTTTTGGATAAGTTTTTGGATATAGGTGGTAGAGATGGGTTGTAGTTGGAATATAGAGAGATTAGGAGATGTGGAGCTAGGGAGGCTAGACTTGTCTATGGAAAGGTGACAGGCTAGTGAATTAATGGTGTCAGTAAAAAAGGTATTAAAGGCATTAGCAATTTGATGTGAGGTATTCTTTTCAGCCCCTAAGGGGGAAGGTATACTAGACTATACACATGTACACACACACACACACACACATATATATATATATATATATATATATATATATATATATGTGTGTGTGTGTGTGTGTGTGTGTGTGTGTGTGTGTAAGTGTTCTACAAGCTCTTCTTCATAGGACTTCAGCACTCATCACTCAACTGGCTCAACAGATACCTCAGAAACAGACTTTATCCTGTAAAATAGGAATATGATGTATTTTCATTTCTTTCAATACACCTAGCAGTGCCTAAAGGATCAAGCCATAGTCCCTTGCGGTTCAGTGTTTTCATAAATGGCATACACACTGCAAGTTAATATGCTACCATTATTCAGTGTGCTGACAGCTTTATACTGATCTGCAGTGCAAAGGACCTACAAATTCAAACCCAAACACAATAATTCTTCAACTCCACTGATATATGGCTCCATATCTTTCACTTACTATTAAACCATCAGACGTCCAAACTTATTCTGTTCTCAACCAGACACTACTGTAACAACAAACCTTTCTTCACCATTACTTCTTTTGACTCAACAAAACTGAACTTGTAACTTATACCAAGCATCTAGATGTCATCATTGATGATGCCATGAAATATGGCCACCATATAACGCAAGCTGTCAACAAAATCCACAAAAAAGTGGTGCTCTATGTTGAGTCAAATCTTGCCTGACTAACCAGGCTCAGTAGACTATTGCCTTTCTTCTACTGTTATCCACCCTGCTATGTGCTGCTTCTATAACTGTCAACCTGCAAGCTACCCAAATAACCATGTTAGGAAAAATGCTTCAGCAAAATAGCTACATTTTGAAGCTAATATGCATTGGAGATGCCATGCCTGCATGGTACTAAAACAGATTAATTTATTATAAATTGCTTCACTATCTATGATTTACACAATTAAACTGTTAGCAATCTCACTTTCTAACCTGAAAAATGCCAAATGGCAAAAATATTATCCAGCCTTACTCCCCATCTAATACTCTTTGCTCTACTTACAAATTCTTACTGCACCCAATTAAATCAAACAATACTGCAAGTGAGTCACTGTATTATTCCTTTCATGGCTCTAAAATCTGGAATTCCATACCCCTCTTACTCAGGTAAGTTAACACCATGAAATCCTTTGAGATACTGTTGAAACCACATCTAAAGGTGTCATAGCTTTGCTCATGCACCACACCTGGCTGTTGCCCCCAAAACTTTCCTTATCCACTCTATACAGTGCTGCCCTAAAATGACTACATGGCCAGTAATTTTCTCTCTTATCCTGTAGTATTATGTCTACTTGTCCAAATATACCATTTCATGTTCTCCTCAACTTTGCATTTTTATGAAAGTTCACTTTATCACTGTCCTACTATTTCAAAACTTTTTTCAAGGCACTCATACTATAATCTACTTTTGAATTAATTTTTATATCATTGTGTCAATATTTTTATCAATATTTTTGTTTTCTCACTATTTTTTACTCAGTCATTCTTTTTACTCATTATTGTGTACTCAAATGATTTAACACACTGGCAAGGATTCACGAAGCCTCCGTGTAAGAGTTATAACTCTTACACGCAGGTTGCAGTTAAACGGAGTGATGTCAGCATGCTTTGCATATTCATGAGGGCATGCTGAATCACACCTAAGTCTAACACGGTCCGTGTAAGACAGTAGGGGCGTGTCCGTAGGCCGAGCCCTGCAAGCGGACACGCCCCCAGAAGTGTAAAAGTGCCCAAAGTAAACACCCACAACAGAGTCCACGGAAATGTGAATAAACACAACACAACACATGCCCCACAGACTATGAACATAAAATATATAAATGAACATGTGATATATTTTTTAAATTGTAAAGATGTTTAACCGTGAGTGCGCTCGTTTGCTCGGGCGTGCCCGTAGCGCAGCTACAGTTAGCAGTCAGTGGGAAAGCATATAAGAACTAAATATGCAAAATAAGCCAGGAAGCAATAGCATAGCGGTAGAGATGTTGGCTGAAGAGCAGGCATTTATGGTTCGAGCCCCCACGAGACCAATTTTTTTTTTCAAAATAAGCAGGAAACAAGTCCCTGACAAATATGTACACATAAAACCACAATTTATGTAAAATGTAATGAAATAGCCCATTTATATTGAAGACATGTGAGGTAACAAAAGAATAAAAAATGCCAGATGTGCTCATAGCTGAGCTACAGTTTAACAGAGTGAGTGCATCTGCCCGTAGATGAGCAGTGGTTTAACTAGTGCAAAATGAGTGCCCGTAGCTGAGCAGTGGTCTAACACGCTAAATCTATGTGCCCCTAACTGAGCTAAGCATAATATGCGTGCCGATAGCCAAATGAGGCTTAAAGCAGCGTACCCCATTTATGAGGGGCTGCGCATCGCAAACAAGCTAA
>NC_056730.1:1002690407-1002710803 GCF_019279795.1 Protopterus annectens | reverse complement strand
ACAGTAACTTTCATATGATAGGGTACTTATACTGACATGTACTGTGCATGTATATGCAACTTACACTCCCACACAGTATATCAGTAAAGTGCAGAAGAAGCAACAGAGAAAACAGAATCTCCATTGCTGTTTTTTAACTGCTAAATATTGTGTTTTTATGAGGGACATCACAAAAATATTAGGAAAATCAGGTATGTTTCTGTTTGTTTCATTTTGTCGAGTGTACCTGATTTTTATTATATTTTGTTCTGTCTCTTTGCATATGACACTAGAAAGTCTGGCTATGCAATAGTACTTCAGTGGTCAGACTTTTTTCTATTGGCAAATGCTCAATTTACAACAAGCACATTGACTGAGCTCTTCAATTTGCATACTCGTTTTTGAATAGTAATAAATTATTATTGTATAATACTAATCTGTTAATCAGATAAGTGATGAAATGACTCCATTGTCATACAACTGTATAAATTAAGTGACTCTCATTTACCTTTTTATAAAGTGGTAAATTAAGTATAGCCCATGAATGTGTTAGCAGTCTCTGGGAATCTGTTATAATCTGCAGGTATTACAGAAGTATGCACTCATAGGTTCATAGGTTCATAGGATGATACTAGGCTATTGGCCCGGAGGCCTTTATAAGCTTAGCCAAGAATTTCACCTATGTTCTCTCAAAGTCAGCACCTGTTTCCCCTGTCCAGTGAGACACAGGTGGGATCCCAGGGGTGTATTTTCTGTTTCACATCTAGTCATTCAGGTTCCTCTTAAAGAGGGCTAGAGAGGTACTCTGCTTGGCATGGAGAGGGAGTCTATTCCACAGATGGGGGAGTCTTTAGAACACAAATCTATCCCACCAACAAGTTTTATTAATGTCACAGACCAAGTTAAGGCCTAGCATGCTGGCTGGGCGAGTGGAGTTTGAATTATGGATATGCAGCAACTTCATCAAGGCTAAGTCTGAGATGGCCTTGTATGCCAGACGATATATATCACAATAAAAATTGTGTGTGTGTGTGTGTTTGTGTGTGTGTGTATTATTATTATTTATTAAACACATGTTGTCAGTGGATTGCAAGAGTACTCCTTACTGTGAAGCTAATCACATAGTTACAGGACATGGCGGAGTGTATCTAACTGTGGGAAATGTGCTTATTGCTATTCAGTGGTGATCTGTCCTCAGTGTGTCTGCCTGTTCTCATATTGTACTTGTATTGTGTGTAGTAGCATCTGGGCTATTATTGATGTACTTTATGTAACATTACCAGACCTCAACACCTCACTTGTTTATGGATTACAGACTGGCTGCATTCCTGGTGGCCTTTCCAAATGTATGTTTTCCCTCCACTTGACTATATGATGTCAGTCATAATTTTTTATGATGTATATGTGTCCTTCATTCAGATTTTAAAAACATTGCCTGTGTGTACTGTAGATATACTGGATGAATGTGGTGCCTATCTCTCGGCCTTCCACTATTAGCTTGAATTTCCATATCTGCTCCATATATTTATTGTGAGTGGGTCATTGCATTGTGGCTGTGGAGTATCAATCCAAAGTTTTATATAATAATCAAAACTCTTTTTAGAGTCAAACTTGTTTAACAGCATGCCTTTGTCTCAAAAGACTTCTTCAGAAAACATTTCACTCTGTAAAACACCTAATTATATACAATACAAAAAACAATAAAAGCACACTTCCAATTAAACATCAATTAAATCTTAAAACATATATCAGGCCAATAAACCCAAATCCAAATGAAAAAAGCTTGAATATATTCGCAGCTACTTAAAAAAAAAAGTAAAAAGTCATGGACATTCAGAAGCCACACAGCTGAAACACTTGATCTCCTTAAGGGGTCGTTTGCATGTATCCCACAGGACCTATATTACAGGTGGTTTAAGGTATCACACAGTGAAAACTCCCACTTGGCTAGGTTTTTCTTGTAGTTTTTGATATATATATATATATATATATATATATATATATATATATATAATTTTAGGATAATCTGTGCAAGATACTACAAGTAAGCTGACATATACTTCTACAGGTCTGTGATGTCTGGCCAAATGCATGTACTCTTAACGCACTTGCTCCTAATGCTCTAAAGACGTATACTCAAGCAGCATGGATTTTTGACAAATTTTTATAAGCGGCAGACTTACCTGCATCATAACAGATGATTTGCCCACCATATTTGCTTTCTTATATATCTAACTTCCAGAGCTGTTACTGATGCATTCTCCCAAATGTCTACTCCCTAAGCTATAGACATCCTCCACAGTAAACACAAAATGAAAGTCCTGCAGAATTTTATACAAAAAATGTCCTGTAGAACTCTATACAGAGAAGGAAAAGAAGTCTTACATTTCTACATAACAACATTTTACTGTCTTTTGATACAACATTCAGAAGCTACAGCAAAAAGCTATGCTAGCTCCTTGCTATGGCTCCTATCACAGGCAAACAAAGCAAGCAATCTTTGAAATCATTTAAGCAACTGTGAATGACATCAGGGCTGCTTAAATAATTACTAATACAAATTGCAGACAAATCAGCAATCGTGTAAGAATGGGATGGCCATACCCTTTGCCATGTCCTAGCTATGGCCTTCTCACTTTAATAGTTTTCAAACTGAAATGGTCATCACTCAGAAACATGAAAAAATGATTGCTCTTTCACAGGTACTCAGGCATCTTAGAGTTAGAATTTTATACCCAATTCATTACATTGCTACAATAGAAAGTGAGCACTCATTAAATATGCAAAGCGGATATTACTTGAAAATGCTCATGGAACTAAAAAGTATTCATAATCTCTTATTAAAAAAGTCATGGAGAACCATGCATGTAGTCAGCAAAAGTTGTGTATAAAATCAATATGGGATGAAGTCACAGCTAGAAATATTCAGAAAAAAATTAATAAAAAAATCCTAACCTGAAAACTCCAGGCTCAGTCAAAGTATTTAACTACTGGTTAAAAGCTTTAACACATTTACACAAAGACTTAGCCCTGATTAAGAATTGCTTATATGTGCATCCCGAATAGACAACAACCTGGTTAACAACAGGAAGAATGATATTCCTCCTTAAACGTTAAACATGCAAGTCATCCTAAGAATTATAGATCAATAACTTGCCTTCTGACAATATACACATTATATGCTGGATTTGATGCAGACAGAGTTTATAGTCATTTAGAAAAAAAAGTTAATTATGGCAATATTACAAAAAGGTAACAGAGGAAAGTTATTTGGAACAAGAGATCATTTGGTACTATTTAAAGCCATAACACAGCGAGTTGTAAAAAGTGAAGAACTCTAAGTATGGCATGGATTACAAAAAAGCATTTGATAACATCCCACATTTGTGGATAAAGGAATGCTTGCACCCTGTATTGATCAATTACATTAGGGTGACCACAAAACAGTGGCAAACCATTTTGCATTTGTGCCATGGCAAAGGACACATTATTAAAAGAGGGATAAAAGTTACAATGGGGATATATCAGGGTGATTCTTTGTCACTGCTGCAGTTTTGTTTTGCCCATAACTCATTAGGCTGTTTACTTTACAGAACGGGCTATAGTTGCAATTTGTCTCCAAGAAACCAGCCTTGTTTAAAGACTTCTCATTTACTTTTTGTGGATGACTTAAAACTTTAAAGTTCATCAGATGGAGTTGAAAGTACAACTACAAATGATTAAAACATTCTCAGATGAAATTAGAATGGCAATGGTCTTGATAAATGTAAAAAAAGCAACATTTAAAAAAGGAAAGATGCAGAACCACTAAAATATGAACCTGGGACAGTAATGTGATATAAAGGAACTTCAGTAGAAAGTGTTTTTTAAGTAGTCTGGAATAGATGAAGCATCAGCAATAAAACATAAGCCAAAGAAAAAAAGGCTCAATAAGGAATACTTCATAAGACTAAAACTAATATTGAAAAATACCTTGACATAAAGGAATAAAGTCCAAGCTATAAAGCAATTGACTCTTCCTGTTCTAAATTACAGTTTTGGCATGACTGATTGGCCCTAAAAAGTATTGGACCATTTGGAAATGAAAACAAGAAAAATATGGTAACGGAGCCTGAATGGCTAACTGAAAGCAGCAGTATTTTAGAGCTCCATATAACTAGTTAAATAAGACAGGAAAAATATTCTTTTTTTTCTTCAAAGTATAAAATCTTATAGATAAAGGACTAATTTACATAATTAGAAACTTTGGTGAAGTTTTACAAATAATTTCCTGTCAAAAATCTTGGAGATATATTCACTTGTTAAAATGAGCCACTCAAAGAATTCTCAACAGGATGCTGCCTTAAAGAAGGAACTACAACAGATGGCATCTACCCTGCAGGAGTTGTCTTTGAAGATGGATGACTTTAAAGAGAACCTGGAAAATCTTAAAACAAACAGTAAAAATCAGGTTGACACCCTCAAGGAAATGCTACAACAACACCAGACAAGGATAACAGGAATAGAGGTTTCTCTAAATTACTTAGAAAGCAGACTTAAGGAAGAGGAAACACAGAAAGAACTGCTTTTTAAACAAAACACCTAGTTGGTTAATAAAGTAGTTGACTTGGAAAATAGGGAGAGGAGAGATAACATCAGGATTTTCAGATTACCTGAAAACACAGAAGGTGAGGATATTATTTCCTTTTTATCAAACTGGATCCCGGACTTTTTAAATTTAAAAGAAGGACTTTCCTTTGGCATTGAAAAGGCACACAAACCTCTTGGGAAACCTGCCACTAACTCAAACTCTCCTCCTAGGTCAATAATTATCAAATTTCTTTCATACTTGGACAAGGAACTGATTTTAAGATCTGCTTGGAGGAAGGCACCTCTAAAATATAAACAGAGCCTGATAAGATTTGATAATGACTATTCATCTAGAATAATGGAACAAAGGAAAAAAGTGTGGTCAATGATAAAGTTTCTGAAACAAAATAACATCAAGGCACAACTTGCATATCCAGCTAAGATAAGAATACTGTATGCCAACGAGATGAGGACTTTTGTTGACTTAGAGGAAGCCTCTTCATTTATTAAAACTAATAATGTAATTACTTTACCAAAAGATATGGATTGGATGTCACCTTCTCTCAAGAGAACAGAAGAAACAAATATCTGGATAGATGTCAAAAAGAAGAAGCAAAAGATTGATACTGTTACAGCTAAATCTCTCAAAGCATCTACAATGATATGAATTGTTTTAACAATACTTTAAAGGACCAATTTTACTGCTTGGAATTTTAAAACAAATGTAACTAACTACTGGAATCTTTATCTATATTTTTTGAAAATAGATGACACATGAGAGTTTTTATATTACTTCAGGTATGTAAAACAGGGTACTTTTCTTTCACAGAAGTTGGGTTATATAACAAATAAAATATTTATACTGTAAATCAACATACATAGTAAATGTGTATTTTCTCTTAATTTTCTCTTTTCTTTCTCTCTTCTCTCTTTTCTCATTATTTATCTTAACTGCATCTTGTCTTCCTTTCTAAATTCTCTCCTATATACTATACTAATAAAGACTATATATATTTAATAACTCACTAACTATACATAGATAAATAATAGTCTAAAATAATCTAGTTTTAAGGTAGACTAATTGGAATAGTGAACTTAATTAATTGTTATTACAATATTCATTAGATTAATGATAGTCACTGTTATGCTTATTGGGACTGGAGACTTGTTCGTGATTTACTCTGAAATGTTCCATTCATGTACATATGTCCTTTGAATTATTCCCTTTTAATATTAACAAATACATAATAAAGGAGGGGAAAATGTGCTGTTGGTTAAGAGAAGTAAAGTTTTCTTCACATTCTATTTGCGTCGCCATAGCAACAGTAAACAACTGCGGCAGTTTCTAAGGACACTGTGAATCTGCGAAGTGCATTTAGCCTGAACATGTTATCTTTGCAGTTACCTCACACTCTGTACAAACTCACTTGGTAACTAATAGCTATTCATTTAAAATATCAGTTTAAATATTAAATGTGCCCTTGAAATGCTATTGACATTTTGACAAAATATAATCTGAACTGTAAAGTGAATGACTTGAAAGAAGTGAAGTAATGCATAGATTTCAAAGACAGTTCTTGACACTACAGTAAAAGTAAAAATATATATTCACAAGGAAGTACTGAAATGTTTTAGTCTTCCAGTTAAAATAGCCTTACTGTCAACATTTTGCGATATCAGAAAGTGTGAAGAGCTAGGAAATTAGTATTCTCTGTCTTTATAATGATTATTAGACAAATGTTCGACTTTGCTTAGTTTAATGAATTGTGACATATGTTTATGAGGAAAAGTGGACTCATTTACTCACATTGGACCACACATTCCTGGAAACTCAACTGAAATGTCCCCAAATTACTTGTGAATTTAAATGAAACTGCCTGATTAATAAGCATAAATTACTTTAACAACCTGAATCCATAAGCTGTGTGCTGTATATATGCTACATTATATATGTCATTTGCATATGACAGTTTCTAGAGCACACGAAAAAAATACATATTATTTTTGCAACATGCTATATTTGCACTAACCATACATTCTAAACTAACTCAACTGGCAACTGACAAGTTATTTATTTGAAACATCAGTCTAAATATTAATTGTGCCCTTGAAATATTGTTATCGTTTTGACAAAACAAAACCTGAATAGAAAAAAGGATGATTTGAAGAAGTGAAGTATTGTACAGATTTCAAAGACAGCTATTGACACTACAATATAAGTAGAAATGTATACATGCAAGGAAAATTGAAATGCTTTATACTTTTAGTTAAAATAGTTTATTGTCAACTTTTTGCTTTATCAGAAAATTTAAAGAGCTAGGAAATTATTTCTAATTTGTCTTTATAATGTTTACTAAAGTGATGTTAGTCACTGACTTGTTTAATGGATTGCGAGTCATGTACAAGATGGACTACTGAATGTCATTTCTGTTTACCTATGTTTGCTGAATTTCTTTTATTAGTACTAATTTAAAACAAGGGAAAGAAAGGGAAGAGAAATCTCTGTTTTTGGTCAAGGGAGGAGAGGATTAAGAGTATTCTAACTGCCCCAAGAACACTCTAAGATGCTCTAAATACTATTTGATTAATACTTACCTAAGGTAAGTCTAGATTACCATATAGATACCTTCACATTCATTCTAGACCTGATGTGATTACCCATTCTGGAAGCAGGAGGTGCCCTATGTAGGATGGGAATTATCAGGGTGATCATAGTTCATTCTTAGACGCTGCTTTGTAAATCTATAAATATGTAAAAGCACTGCACACTAGAATATACGTCAACTCTACTCAGAATCAGGATACCACTAATAAGCCATGTCTTTTCATAAGTGTAAGTTGAAGTTGGTGAGCTGAAGAGTGGGAAAGTAAAGGAAGAGAGTACGCCTACAGTAAATTCATATTTCATTGGTAATCACTCATTGTCTCCTGTAGAGTCCTTTTAGTCAAATTATTTTAGTAATAATCTATTTGTTGTTGGCTTATTCAGTGTATGCTCCTCTGCTGCATTTAATTTATCCAAAATGACATATCTAACATGTTTGGGATCTCTTAAGGGTAACTAAATAGTGAATGTTTTCTAAGTCAACATACTAGTTGTTTACACTACTAACATTCCATCCTGATATATAAAATACTATAGAACAATAATAGAATAATACAGAATTTCATATCTCTGTTAAAAAATTCTCCATATAATAATTTAACATATACAGCTCAGTTTATATTGTTGGTTAAAGGTATGAATGATAATGCAATAGAGCTATCTTTATCTACTGGATTCAGAATGACTTTCATTCCATGTTTAATGGGAAATTCATATTTACTTATATTTGATACTTTAGAATTAACGTTTTATAGACGTACGTTTTTAAAGCCTGACCAAAATTTTCCCTACTTATATTTAAAGAAGAAAGAACATTAAATTACACTCCCAAGTTTACACACATAAAAATAACATCCAATGTTATCAGTGAATATGGTATAACTACTATAGTCAAAATAAAAAAAAGAAGCAAAAAGTTTCTTCCAACAATAATTTAAAATGGATTTATCATTCTTATCATTAAATTCTAATGGTTTAAATAATGAAAATAAAAGATCAAACTTACTAAAATATTTAAATCTAAATAAGGCACAAGTAGTATTTCTCCAGGAAACACATTTTAAGACTAATGATAGTTTTATTTGGAACCCTAAGGACTATACAGTCTTAGCTCAATGACAGAAGGAGTATCAGTTCTCTGGAAGAAAAACATAATCACTCCAAAAGTTATTTATACATATGAAGACAAAGAAGGTCTACTAGCATTTGTTATAATTAAAGTAAATAACAGAATATGGACCTTAGCTAATCTATATTGGTTCCCAGGAATTGGAGCAGGAATGGTTAAAAAACACCTAGATTGTATTTCCAACAATTATAAAGGAAATCTTATACTGGGAGGAGACTTTAATTGTACCTTAGAAGCTTCTGAAACCACCAAGAAGTCTTTTTCACATAGCAACTATTTCTAAATCCTTAAAAAAAATGAATTGATTAATTTCATTTAATTGACACTTTTAAAGTAAAAGATGATAAATCCTTATTATTTTCCCATAAAGACCATAGATTTGGAACACAAACCAGAATAGACAAATTATTTGTAGTTCAAGATTTACAAACAAAAATCCTCAACTTCTCAATAGTTCCATGCCCCCTTCTCAGATTATGAATCTCTGATAATGAAGCTCCAAATAGAGTTTAAACCTTTAATCCTCTCAACTAGAATTCCATCATATATCATGAAAATTAAAGAATTCAGACCCTGGATGTTGTCAGAACTACAATTATTTCTTGAAATTAATAATACAACAGAAATCAGTAGAGTCGTGGTTTGGGACTCATTAAAAGCGTATTTATTTGGCAAGACCCTTAGCTGGTACAAAAACAAAGTTAGAGAGTGGGAATCTGAATCATTAGACTTGCAAACCAGACTCTTGACAGGAAAATATAAAAAAAAATCAGAATTGTCCAGAAGTCAAAAAAGAAATAGAGGAATTAAATAAAAAAAAACATAATTAAATTCTAACACACAAAACTTGTCTAGCCTTGAAAAATTAAAAACAAACTCATTAGCCACCTCCCCCAGATATCTACATAACTTATCTAAAAGAATTAAAATACAATCTAAAGCAAATAACATTAGTAGTATATATCATGTAAACTAAGGGAAAAAAGTATCAGATATAGGAGACATCCTTGAAGCATTTTGGTTCTATTATATGGAACACTTCAAAAAAGAAGATTTAGATACCAACCAAATAAACTTAGATACAAACCTTATCAATATAAAAAAAATCCAGAAAACTTAAAACTAGACCTACAAATACCTATATCCTACAAATACATTGTTGACAAGATATGAGAAAGTAAATCTAACAAAGCCCCAGGGATAGATGGTATAATTATGGAAATTCACAAACTCTTCCCTACAACAGTAATCTCCCTTTTTCATAAAACTTTGCTAGAAGTCCAGTCAGAAGCAAAAATACCACCCTCATGGAAATATTCTCTCATAACACCAATTCTAAAAGATAATAAACCATCAGCACCTCATTCAGACCTATATCATTACTGAATAACGATTACAAAATAGTCATGTCAATACTAGCTAACAGAATGAAAATCCCACTTTCAAGGACAATTAATGATCAAACTGGATTTTTATATAACAGGCACACAAATGATAATATTAAAAGGATACTTGCTCTTATAGATTATGTGAATAAAGAAGATAGAGAAACACTTGTGATCAGATTAGACATAGAAAAAGCCTTTGATTCCCTCAACTGGGAATATCTATTTAAAACTTTAACATTATTTGAATTTCCTCCTCCCTTCATCTTATTACTAAAAAACATACATATTATTAACTTAGCCTACATTAAATTAGGTCATTTCACCTCAGAATATATCCATATAGCAAAAGGTATTAAACAAGGATGCCCCCTTTCTCCTATTGTATTTGCTTTGGCTATAGAAAAATTTGCAGAAATAATATGCAATCATCCAAGAATAAAAGGAATAGAAGTCTATGACCAATACATATCTAAAATAATGCATTTTGCTGATGAAATTTTATTAACCCTATCAAACTCCAAAGAGTCATTAGAAAAGCTAGAAGAAGTAATGGAGAAATTTTATAAGATTTCAGGTCTACACTCTAATAGATCAAAATCAAAATGTATATGTTTAAATAAGAAAAAAGAACTACAAGTTACAGATAAATCCATCATAGGAAAACAAGAACTTGCGCTAAATTATTTAGGAATAGTGTTATGCAAACATATAAACAAAACAATATTAATAAATTATAAAACATTATTGAAACAATAAAAAATATAGAAAAGTGGAACAAAATTATATTAACTTTTGAAGACAGATTGCAATTAATAAAAATGGTCTTTTTGCCAAAAATACTATATGTAGCATTAGCAATACAGTTAACTCCTGAAAGATGCATTCTTAAAGAAATAAACTCATGTTTAATAAAATTGTTATGGTATCCCAAAAGGAATAGAGTTGTTCTAACTCATCACATTAGATCCTAGAAACAAGGAGGATTGAACTTCCCATAAATAGAAACATATATAAAAGCATTCGTACTTAAAACTACAATAGATTGGATAAACACAAATTATTTTGGAAACTGGAAAGAATTAACAATGACTATATTAACAAATGAATTTAATATGTTAAAAAAATTTAATATTTGACAAATCAAACAAACCCTGGTACATACTATGCATAACTATACAATATAATATAACAAAACCTTCTAAAACAGCACTGATTAATCATTACATCAATTCATTTAGGAAACTTATCAATGCAAACATAGATCTAAAACTTTGGTTTGACCTTTTAACCCCATTTACCATCACTAAGAACTTTCTCACAAAATATATAGGGAAACAATAATCTCCTGGGAACAAAATGGATTCTTATGCTGGTTTCAATTTGTAAATAAATTACATGTTTTAGATATACATATGATAAAAACTGCTTACAATATTCCAACACAGGACTGGTTAACCTTACAAAGCATTCTAATGTACACTCAAGATTTATGCAGATTAATTAATAATTCCTCATTTAAAGATATTCCAAATCTAATAAGTTTTCTGTATGAATTTAAATATAATAGTTGTGAAAAAAAATCCATTTCAAATCTATATAAAGAGTTAATAACATATAAAACAATTCACAAACCATCATACTGGCAGTTCTTAAAAGGTCAGTCATTGCAGTTAACAGAAGATATTAAAACTAACATCTTACTATCAGTTAATTACACCTCTAACACATAGTACTGGAAAATATTTAACTGGAAATACTTACATAGAGCATTTTTAACACCAGATAGAATTAAAAAGATCAGGACTACTACAAATGTTTTTTGCTGGAGGTGTGAAAAGTCAAATAAAGCAGATTGGATTCATATTTTTTATGAATGTAATAAAATTAAATCATGTTGGAATGGAATCAATAATTTTTACAAGCTTTATTTAATGAATCCTTTACCTTCACTAAAGTATTGATAATTCTAAATGCAAATGAAGGTCCCTACCTGAATAAGACAAATATGTATTTGTTATGCACAATACTTGCTATATCTAGGAAATGCGTAACCAGAAGGTGGAATTCAAATACACCCCTGACCTTGAAATAATTCTACACTTTACTGAAGACAACTGCATTGATGGAACTAAAAATCAAAGAACTACGAATCTATCCCAGGCTATTGGTAAATAATCCTTGGAAGAAAGTTATATCTTTGTTGGTCACTCTGCAATAATCAATACTGTATCTCTGATAACTGATATGTTAATTCTATATTTAATAACATACAGTGTATGTAATTGAAAGTCAGGCTATTGTAAATATTGTATATAGTTGTTTAAAATTATATTTAAAAATATTATGTAAATGTTATTTTAATTGAAAATAAAAAAAATATTTGAGAAAAAAAAATGAAAAATACCTCATACTTATGCAAATTATGTAGAAAAATCAGAGTATACCTAGATTTTATATTCTTTGCTCTGAAGAAGGTATAGGCCTCTTCATAACTGATTAGATATATAGATCTGCAGTTGAGGTACTGCATACATATCACCTGACCTCATCATCCAAACCATAGTGAAAGTTTTGAAACATGAGGAGAAGAAATGTAAGATGAGTTCTTTGCTTGATTTAGTGGAAGCATTTTGGTATCAAGCTGGAATGGAAATCAAACCAGAAGCAGACAAAAATCAGACTGCAACTGAATGTGACAAAAAAAAAAGAAAGAGTATAAGGAAAAGGATCACACACAAAGGAAAAACATGGAAAATTCACAAATATAGTGGCAAGTACAAAGCTTTCCTGGAGTAACCCCTGGTTTACAAAGATTTAACTTACAAATGGTTAAGAAGTGGGCAATGAGGTCTAAAGATGAAAGTCTAATAATGGTTGCTCAGGATAATGGACTATGTACAAGTTGGTTTACAAAGTCCATTGAAAAAGTGGGGGAAACAGGCAAATGCAGGTTGTGTAAAATAGAACTGCAAACAGTTGCACATCTTCTTGCTGGGTGTGATATGTTCATGGCAGAGGGCCTGTATACTGAAAGGCAGAATAATGTGGCAGCAAGATTGATGCACTGGGGACTGTGCAAACAATAGAGTATAGAAGTAGTTGAGAAGTATTGAAAACATGAACCACAAAGAATTATAGAGAATTATTAAGTTTATATGAGATGGGACCACCCATTAACAACACTTCAAAAAATAGATGTGAGAAAAGCAGGTATAGTAGCACATGAGAAAGACAAAAGTAGCATTGATCACTGATAGTGTTACACCCAGTGATTACAGTGTCTTAATGTACAGAAAAGTAGCATTGATCACTGATAGTGTTACCCAGTGATTACAGTGTCTTAATGTACAGAAAGGTAGCATTGATCACTGATAGTGTTACACCCAGTGATTACAGTGTCTTAATGTACAGAAAGGTAGCATTGATCACTGATAGTGTTACACCCAGTGATTACAGTGTCTTAATGTACAGAAAGGTAGCATTGATCACTGATAGTGTTACACCCAGTGATTACAGTGTCTTAATGTACAGAAAGGTAGCATTGATCACTGATAGTGTTACACCCAGTGATTACAGTGTCTTAATGTACAGAAAGGTAGCATTGATCACTGATAGTGTTACACCCAGTGATTACAGTGTCTTAATGTACAGAAAGGTAGCATTGATCACTGATAGTGTTACACCCAGTGATTACTGTGTCTTAATGTACAGAAAGGTAGCATTGATCACTGATAGTGTTACACCAGTGATTACTGTGTCTTAATGTACAGAAGGTAGCATTGATCACTGATAGTGTTACACCCAGTGATTACAGTGTCTTAATGTACAGAAAGGTAGCATTGATCACTGATAGTGTTACACCCAGTGATTACAGTGTCTTAATGTACAGAAAGGTAGCATTGATCACTGATAGTGTTACACCCAGTGATTACAGTGTCTTAATGTACAGAAAGGTAGCATTGATCACTGATAGTGTTACACCCAGTGATTACAGTGTCTTAATGTACAGAAAGGTAGCATTGATCACTGATAGTGTTACACCCAGTGATTACAGTGTCTTAATTTACAGAAAGAGACAACTTCATAAAATGCCAGAATTTGGAAGCAAAAATTAGAGCAATGTGGAAGAAAGATACACATATCATTCTAGTAATAGCAGGAACAACAGGTCTAATAAAAAATAATTTATGGTCATACTTAAACATGCTACCAATGTATTCTACCCCATATGAATTAAAAAAGGAGTCAGTTTTGGACACATTTTGGGCACTGAGAAGAACACTCTTGAATAGCATCAATTAGTTTTAAGAACTCTGTAGTCATATCCTGACTTTGCAATGTAGGCATCTCCTGTTATGGTATTAGAAACCCAAAACACTTCAGTCACAAACAGGAGTCAATGTATTCAACCTGACTAGGTGCAGTCACCTATGACCATAATGCTCCTCCTCACAGCATGCATGTCTGTGATATTTAATGACAAAGATATATCTCCAAATGAGAATGTAATGCCTAGCAAAAATCAGTGAGAGTCACCATGATATTTAAAATTGATACTGCCCATCTGTTAAAACCATGTCTGATAACTCCTATCAAGAATCCTCAAACTTAAGCAAAAGGTAATACCACTGCTGCATTATTAAACACTCAGAATTATAAACAATATTGGGATACCTTTATGAGCAGCTTAGATGGCTGACTACCCCTTGGGATCCATTACTAAATAGGAGATATATTTACAGAATGTTCATTGACCTGTGCAATGTTCCATGATATAGTAAATGAATGATTTCTGGCAATCGATTACCTAACAGCAAAAATACTGCAACCTCTTGAAGCAGGCATTGTAGTAGTCAGAGTAATGTAAAGAAGGGTAAAGAGTACATTCAGCCCAATCACATTTCGATCACAAAGCTCTGCATGCATGGGAGTGGGCATCTCAATGATATTTGCTATCTATACTAATAGATCAGTATGGTAGGTATATTCACATAGCAGCTGGCATGTTCAATGGTGCACATATGTGGCATAAACTAACATAATGGATGACAACTTCTAATGTGATGACCATAATTTATAGTGCATAGGAAGTATCACCGATTTTGTGGATTTCCCCAAAGAGTGGACAGAGAATGCAGAACTATTTCACAGTGTCTATTAAGGATCAAAAGACTTTAAGCCTGAAATCTGAAATTCATTTTGACACTGGAAACTTGAGAAATGAGTATTAAATAAGGATGAGCCACTCTACTAATGAATTAACACTAACAGTGAGACAAACTGAAGGAGGCATATGACAATGCTGTATATACATGGTGTCAAATGCACCTCTGCAGGTACCTTCAAAGATGCTAAAGTGACCCAACTTGACCAAATACAATTTCCCATACCTCCATCTGTGCAATATAATTACTCACTGAGAAAAGAGACCTGACCAAGAGGACAAGTAAAGATAAAGCATGTAAAGACAAAGAAACAGCACAGTCTGTTCATTAGATGTGGTAAGATTGTCCGGCTTGACCAACTGCCATTTCTAATACCAATCTCTCAACAATATAATACTGTCTGAAGAACAAATACCTGACCCAAAGGACAAATAAAGAACAAGTGCAGTCAGTATATTAGATGTAGGTCATACCTCCTTCTCTAGTAAGGCATCTCTTTTTTGGTGCATCAGCTTTCTACCAGAATGCAAGTCATACAATGTAAAGAGGACCTCTTCCATTTCCTTCCTGCCTCTGTCAAAGTGCCCCAAGGCTCCATGCAAGGCCTTGTACTCTTTAATATCTTTACAAACAACCTACATAAAGCCATAAAAAATGCCTTTGCAGTACATGTTGATGATGCCACCTTAATATACTCAGACCCAATTCTCTCTATTTCAGCAAATAAATGAAGACTCCTTTTCCTCCATGGTTCACATTTCAACAGTAACTTATAAGCATCACAAAACAAATTAATGCTAGTTATACCTAAATATAATCCAACAAATAATATATCCTTCAATCTCACCAATATCACTTCAACTGATACCACTATAATTGAAACCATGCCTAACTCAAAACTGCTAGGAGTCATAATATACAACAATCTAAAAACTAACTCACACATCAACCACTCCATCAAATAAATAAATAAAAAAACACCAAAAAATAGGTTTTCTATAGCAAAACAAATCTTACCTGAACCACATCTTGCTTACTCCATTCACTTCTTTATGTATCACTCATTCTAACCAACCTGCAGGACACCTTATTAAATAAAATGGAAGTCTGCTATAAAAAAATAGCCAGATTCACATCTAACACACCATTTCATACTCACTGCTGCATAGCCCTAGAAAAAATACAGTGGCTCAAACTACCTAATCAGCTAATATACTGACAGCTACTTATTGCCCATACCTTAATACACAATCACAACATCTGCCCATCTCTACAAAACCTACACAAACAATACTACCCACCACACTGTCTCTGTTCCTCTAACAAAAACCTACTAATCGTATCAAAATCCCACAACAGAACAGAGGACGCTCTATACTATTCTTATGCCACCAGGAAGTGGATGTCCTTGCCCACCTCACTAAAACAGGATAGCAGTATAGTGAGTTTTAAACAGAGACTAAAACAACACCTAAGTTCCTCCTGGCTTTGTTCATGTTCACATCGTGACTAATCCCTGCCCACCTTGTTTTTCCTTCCTCTTCAACTTCTTCTTCAACTAATCTCCTCCTACCTCTAATAAGCACTAGTAACACTACTATCCCATCCTCCTTTCTGCACTAACCATATTCACACTTACGCCTGTCACCTGCCTCTAGTCCCTCTTACTTCTTACTTACCTAACATCTGGGCTCAACCCTATTTCTCTAATCTTTCTTATTACCATGAACCTACTACTAATGGTTTATATGTTAACAAAATCTCAATCCATTTATCAAAAATGTATCTCTATTTCCCATTTTTGCATACCATGTAGAAACAGTGCTCAACATTGTATAGTACAATTCTCCTGCTTTTTGCATTGTTCTCTTCTTCAAGGTAATGTTATATGGACAAGCAACCCCCATCCTGAATAAGTCAGAGATATATTATTAATGACATTTTAAAGGAATGAAGTTCTGCGCGTGTGTGTGTGTGTGTGTGTGTGTGTGTGTGTGTGTGTGTGTGTGTGTGTGTGTGTGTGTGTGAGGTATATTAGTTACTGGAGCTCTTGGTGTAAGTCACATGCATTGAAAAATGGACTATGTTAAGTCAGGCCTACCTCCATAACTCTCACAAGAACACAGATTTCAATTTCAGTGGGGCACAATGACTGTCCTGTTGTTGCATCTCTGCAGCTGCAGTTTAAGGTGTTTTTTGTAAGAAGCCTTGTTACACATAACAGCTGCTTCTGAATTAAGTTAGCTCTGCTGTTCATCGTGTATAGCTCATTTATAAATCTCCTATGCATACAGTGCCTGCACAGTGCACTACACTCTTTTCTTCACCAGTAGTACACACCTGTCTCTGAATTTAGAGATGTCCTTTTCACTACATGTTTCAAAATATGGACCATACAATGTCCGGGAGAAATATATTTCAGTCTCACACTATCTCACCTTCGTGGATGTCATCACAACTTTATTGGATAACATCACCAATGTGTGCACAATTGGATTGTTGACATTCAAGATACCACACTCTGTTGATACATGGTTGATTTCAGTGAAATTATATGTCACCCCATAGTGCCCGTATCCCTCCAGTATGTGTGTGCTGTCATCAGAGTAGGGCCTGTTCTCTTGTTATGAAACACTGTGAACCTAGCCATCAGTATCACCAACCAATAAATATGTGTGCTGATGGACTGTTGATCACTATCACTTGTTTCATCTACTTTGTCAGGTGCACAATCAAACATTGTTATTTTAGAGCCACCTACATGTGATATCTTCAGAGTGACTTGTGTTGCCTTTATCTGTACTCCACATACAGCAGTGAGACTTGTAGAAAAGTAAAATGCCCCTGTGAATAGTATAAAAATGATATACATGTGCAGCACCACCAGCACGACCTTTAGGAGTACCAGCATCTCACTAACCCACTAACATCATCTTTGTCAATGGCTTTATGTCTGAAAGATCAATAAGAACTATGAACTTACCTGCTGCACTTCATTTAGTTTCTTTGCTTCCTAATCTAGTTCCCCTTATTCATTTTCGGGAGAGATTCTGCAGTACCTACTTTCACATATCTTGACACCCGTTAACCTCTAATCACCTCTCTTTACATTTTTCTTATATATGCTTTTGAGTACTTTTGGTCTGGATAACAAATGGGCTTACGTGACCTATACCCAAAGTCTTCTGTAGTCAGAGCACTGTAGTAAGGCAAGATGCTAATAACCCCCATCTCTAACACACTGGATATCAATTTAGGGTTTATCCACCAAAGTCTAACCAGCAGTTTATCCTACGGCATGCATGAGAGAAGAATAGTCATGTACTTCTGGATGGAATTGCAACACTTCCACCAGAATATTCCTTTGAATTATATCTAGCAGGCATTTACATTTTGGGGGATTTCAGTTTTTGATGAGGCACAATATTAAAATCTACTGCTAGTATTTCTGGACAATCATATTCCTTTGTAAATGCATTAATTATTTCACTAAGTAATGCCACTTCATCACAGTTAGGTCCATTAGATTGGCCAGCAACAGTTTGCCCATCAATGGGATCACCATAAGGACTTGCCACCTCCCTGCTTTGTCATTTATATAGTTGGACAGCTGAGATCTCAGTGAAGCAGAACTGGAAACCATCTTCTAACTGATAAGACACAGCTGAATTGAATACATCCCTTCCAGTAATTTATAAACAAATGTCCAGCTGCATTGGACAGTTTAGTTTCTTGTAAGAAACAAGAGTGTGAACAGATGGTTTGCAGTCTTGTGAGCTGTCCCTACACTATTAACATTCTAGGTAGCCGTACAACATTTCTCACCTTCCAATGCATATACCTCTCTGTAATTTTTCTTTGTAAGGGTTTAGATCTAAAGCACATGATATTGTAGGAAAATAAGTAAGTAAATAAATAAATGCATAATAATAATTAATAATAATACACAGGAACAGTAACTGTAATGTCAAGCAAAATATGAGACAGATGCAATACAATATAAACTGACACAATTTTCAATTTTTAATCATTTTAATACTACTGAAATGAAGTTTCAGCAGACTAGAATGTTTAGGAATTAAAGCACTATACATACATTAGAAATATTACTGCTGTTTACTGCCAATTTGGCTAAGATTCATTGTCCAGTCTCTTATTACTCAAGGCTGGACAAGGTGCCTTGTATACTGTACACTTTTCTTTTCTAATTCATACAGAGGTAACTACTCAGTAGTGCAACCTGTCACTACTGAGAAGGATGGTATTGCAAACCACATGAAAATGCAGGAGTTAGTTTTGGGGCTTATGCTAAAGAAGGCCCTTACACAGCATAGTGCATTGCTCTGTTATGACACCTGTTTACTATGGGTGGCAGATATATTCATACTGTGCAATTATTTTATGAGGGTGTCACAGAAAATGCATTGTATGCCAGTATTTTTCACCATACACCTGCACATTTCAATGGAGTTGAACTGAGCAGAGTGAAATGCAGCAGCAGGTAAGGGATGTTAAAAGATGTGATTCTGCCTGTTTGTCCATCTGAGTGTGAATGTGTGTCTGTAGCAACTGTATATGACTATGACTGTGTATGTACATGCTTGTATAGTATTAGTAAATGTGTCTGTGTGCATGTGCGTGTGTGTCCACTTGTGTGCATGCCTCTGTGTGTGTGTGTGTGTGTGTGTGTGTGTGTGTGTGTGTGTGTGTGTGTGTGTGTGTGTGTGTGTGTGTGTGCTGTAGATGACAGATGGCTTATGACAAGACTGCAGCTGCAATGAAATGTAGATGCAGAAAGGTACCAATGTCTGTCTGTATGTCTGCATGAATTAAAGTGCCTATCTGTTATGTGAGTGTGTGTGTGAGTGTGTGTGTTGTCAAAGTGCTTGCATTGTGCAATCTCAGTAGCTCAACAGGTACTGTAATTACCCTTGCTGTAGATTAAGGTAACAGGGTCTATTCCCACACCTACCAGTGGAAGCTAGCATAATGGTTACTGTTATTTCTTCCCATGCACAGGGTACAAGATTTAATCCTGACCTCTGGCCAGTGTCTGTATGGAGTGTGCATGTTCACCCTGGGTCTCTCAAAAACATGCTGAGTGCTTCCACCTTAAACTTACCCATGAATGAAGCTGCGGGCATCAACGCTAACTCATAATGCCCCATAGGTGGAAGAGTTCTATAGACCAGCTGCTTTGGAAATTGACTGTGATGCTCAGTGTCTGCAAGTTAGGAAAAAATGGATCATAGGCTGCTTGCCATGTCATGGCTAGCCACTCAATACTAGGTGATTCAGTCATGTTGACTAATTGCCGGTGAAAAGTGGGTTGAGGTCTACTCAGACCTACACCATGGACCCACGCTAACAGTGGGAGGGGTATATAGGTCCCTATTGGACAGTGTGTGCCTACCATAAATCTCAGCAGCTGGGCAGTGTCTAGTTGCTCAGCTTGGGTACCTGGGATAACTCTTTTGAGCAAAACCTAGATGTAAAACCAATCAACCTGCCAAATATGAATTAAATAATGCAAAAAGCTGGGCAAAAATGTCATAGGCAGC
>NC_056730.1:1002644587-1002689907 GCF_019279795.1 Protopterus annectens | reverse complement strand
AGTTAACCAGGGAGAGTCAGCAGAGCTAGCAGGTGGAAATAATCAGAATCAGGCAATCACACAGGAAGTACACAAACCCAGCCCAGCCCAGCACTTAAAACTCTGAAAACAACAGCCCATTATGTTTCTGTCAAGAGACACTGCAACACTGGAGTTAACTAAGAGAAGTGAATACTTAAAAAGCTTAAATGACAAAAAAAAATGTTAGTGGCTGCAGTTGCAAGCAGTGTCTACTGTTATTAATATCAGTATTCATTGTGTAATACCCCACCTCTATACATGACGGCAATACTTTCTAGAGGGAATGAGGCTGACACAGCTAACATACATTGCACAATCATGAACTTGCATAGAACATATGTAAGAGCTATGGCGTCTGCCCCACTCAGATATGCTAGTGTTTGTAGTGCCATGATACTGTGTGTGGTTTGTAAAGTGCCTCTGTAACATTATTGTTTGCGAGAATGACTGCTTCTCTTATCACTGTCATGTAATGCAATTCCACAACACTGGCTGAAAAGGATTCACAGAACAGGCTTTGTCTAATGGCCTTTCTATTATTCCTGTACATTCCTTCATTGTAAGGAATGATATATTTATTACAACATCAAATTATTTTATATCTGCTGTGGCTTAGTAATAATTCATGCAGTTTAGTGTGTCCAAAGTTTGGGGCTCGAGACTGAGAGGGGTGTTTTATTTTGCAGATGAGCAGACTACAAGCCTTTTAGCTACAGGTAAAACGTTGAATAAATCAACTATGGCAGTGGAACTCAGTCAGCAACATTCTGAAAGGTTACCCTGGGCATGCTCACACACATAGGCCATGTCAGAGTATAGCAATGGTCCATACCTATCAGGAAGTTACAGGTGTCAACCCAGGAACCACACACTATCCAGTAATTTGGCCTGTGCCATAGCTATATGACAATAGACACATATACAATATAGTCGAACCCTGTCATAATCACATCTTTGCTGCAGATACCTAAGTTGTTCATAGAAAGTGGGGAAATGAAGATGGTAAACACCTGCAAAGGGTATCATCAATAAACAGGTGTGAATCCTGAACATTATCATAGGTGCAGAGTCTGATCCTAGGCTATCTGCCCTAGGGCATGTATACACCTAGACAGAGTGTGCCTGGCATGTGCAACATGTCCAAGTTGAATACTGTGCATGTGAAAAGTAGGTCACACAAGATAGCCCATATATGTACACTCCATTGTGCATCTGTGTAGCAGGGACACAGAAGATATCCCATGGCCAAACATACAATCACCCATACACCTGTCCATCTGACTCACACAGAGCTATTGGACACCTTCCAACACACATGGCTCATTCCTGCAATTACTGCAGATATTACCATGACCAGTCAGAAGATATCTGCAACCTACAAATGTGGCAGGTGAAAAGGAAACACCCAGTAAAGCCTACAGTGCACTGTGTTAATGCCTGTCTTTGTAGTATCATAACATAGTTAGGTAGGGGTTTGAAACCTGCAAATGGTGTGTGTGTGTATATGTGTGTCACATCCTTTGAGAGGAGTGGCCTTTTTGTAGACTGTAGACACAATGAAGGAGCTACATTCTTCTTTGGAAAGTATGGTGATGTCAACATCCTACAAGTACAGCAGGTGGAGATAAATGCCCAGTAAAGCATAGAGTGCACCATGTTAATGCCTGTTTCTGTAGTGTCATAAAATAGTTAGGCAGGGGTTTGAAACCTGCAAATGCTGAATATGTGTGTGTGTGTGTGTGTGTGTGTGTGTGTGTGTGTGTGTGTGTGTGTGTGTGTGTCACATCCTTTGAGAGGAGTAGACTGTAGACACAATGAAGGAGCTACATTCTTCTTTGGAAAGTCTGGTGATGTCAGCATCCTACAAGTATAGCAGGTGTAGACAAATGCTCAGTAAAGCATATAGTGCGCCATGTTAATGCCTGTTTTTGTAGTATCATAACATACGTAGGTAGGGGTCTGAAAGTTGCAAATGCTGAATGTGTGTGTGTATGGGGGGTGTTGTGTATGTATATCACATCCTTTGAGAGGAGTGGCCTTTCTGTAGACACAATGAAGGAGTTACATTCTTCTTTGGAAAGTCTGGTGATGTCAGCATCCTACAAGTATAGCAGGTGTAGAAAGATGCCCACTAAAGCATATAGTGTGCTGTGTTAATGCATGTCTCTGTAGTAGTATAACATATGTAAATAGGGGTTTGAATCCTGTGTGTGCAATTCTGTTTGAATAGAGTGGCCTTTTTGAAGACTGGGAAAACACACTAAAGATGTATATTCCTCTTTGGAAAGACTGATGATGTCACCACCCTAGAAATACAGACGGAGAAATGAAGCCACCCAGTAAAGCAAATAGTACACTGCGCTAATGCATCTTTCTCTAGTGTCGTAACGTACTTAGGCAGGGGTTTGAATCCTGTAAGTGCTGAGTCTGTGTGTGGCACTCTTGGACAATGCGGTGTGTGTTTTGCTTTTACTATGTTATGACATATTATGATTACAACAGTAAGTGCATTGCACACATCAGGTATCTGCATGGCAAATATATATGTGTACATGTTCCCTTAATCAGTACATAGGTGTGAAGCCTGCATACTACATGAATACATTTGTTGCCATTGACAGGTTGTGCCGCTGTTTCTCAGATCGTAGGTCACATATGTATGTATGTGACAGGGCCATCCACTGTCGTGCTCCGTGACCAGGGTCATCTGTGCCACACACACCCATGACAGTTACTTAACAGTAGTGTGAGTGAGGGTATATGCCTGGGGTATATGTCAGACATGTTCATACACAACAACGACTGACAATAATAGATGGTCTTTATAGGTGTACAACCGCCTTGTGGATATGTATCCAGGCCTCTAATGTCTCATGTGACACACCTTGGAACTCCACAATACCTATGGATATGTGGATACCAAAGGACACATGACATAACATGAGGCTGTATGTACACATTGGTACCCAGCATACATGTTGAGGGCTACCACCTATGTGGTACTGACGGGATAGTAAGTATAGTACATGTGAATGACTATGCCATAGTCGGCTTACTGCTATACAGCATGTATCAGATGACAGGCATCTGTCTGTATGATACCCTTGTGTAGGATATGTGTCCCTACAGTGCCCTGGTTGGCACGGCGCGCACGTCCGCACATACACATTGCACTGGATAAAGCGCTGCTAAACTTTGGGCAACCCTATTTAGCTGGGTAAAGCACTGCTTAAATCTGGAGCCTTTAAAATATATATTTTCTTCAATAATAAATTGGCCATTTCACTGCTTTTTATAATATTTTAATCATATATGTCAGGTATTATTTCATATACTGATTTGGAACATAAAAAAAATAAGAAGGGTAGTGGTGGGACTCAAACCTTGAATGTTTACTCTTTGGGTTAACGCTCTACCATTACTTGGCAGAATTTGAATAATTAGTTCTAATATGCTATTCGCTGTCACAATTGCTAACTGTGGTTAGGCAATGGGCACACCCGCACACACACGCGCAAATACGGGCAGCCATACCTCTCAACTATACGGGCAGCCATACCTCTCAACTATACAGATTTTCGCAGAATGTCCAAATTTTTGCCTTATATTTTTGGTCCATTTTTCATAAAATTGTGGATTTTTGGAAAATTATTAAAGATTGAAGTTAGAAAATAATGACAGACATTTGAGTTTTAGACTTTATATCATACATAACATGCATACTAATGCAAAACCTGTTATTCTATCAACTTTCTAATTTGTAAGAGCAATATTTCAAACATGTCCCTATTTGTACCAGTTTTTTAATGGCTTTGTCCAGATTTCTTATTCTAAGAGGTTGAGAGGTATGCAGGCAGCTATATCGTGGATTAAAAATAAAAAAATAATATTTTATGTTTTATAACTTTGATTGGGGTTTCCAGTGTCAGGGAGTGTGCTGTTGAGTGCAAGTACATTTGAGTGACCTTGCTCTTGTGTGCTGAGATTATGCTTTGTAACAACTTGCAGGGGTGTGACTATTTAGACTGCTCAGCAGTCGGACATGCCCCTGCTTTCATACTCAGTCTGTGTAAGAGTTACTGATGAGTCAGTGTGCCCTCATGAATATTCATGGATTGCTGACGTCATACTGTTCAACTGCAGCCTCTGTGTAAGACTTATTAAGTCTCACACAGAGGATTTGTGAATCCTGCCCAGTGTTTTGTCTCACAGATGGGTTTGCAGTGGGAGTGGGTGTGCATTAGGGTGAACATCTCGAGGCCACTACTGTTCTTCCTGGTGATGGTCTGCATCAGGAAACAGGTTGGAGAGGGCAGATCAACAACACTGCTGTATGCAGACAATGTGGCATTACAGGCAAACTGAGCAGGAACTTCAGCAAAGGATAGGGGAATAAAATGCATAACTGAAGGCACGTGATGAAACTGAGTAAAGATAAGACAGTTGAAATAGAAGCAAATAGGGGAAATCAGAAAAGCTGAAAATTGAAATAGGAGGAAAAACAGTGGAACAGGTTAACAGCTTCAAGCTTCTGGGAGGGGTGGTGAAAGAGAAGGGAAGTCAGAATGAGGAGTTTAAAGCCAGAAGCAGAGGAACTGCAACCAACTGGCAGAGAGTACCACGTGTAGTGCATGACAGAATAATACCAAAGAAGCTGAAAAGTTATGTGTACAAAAGAGTGGTGTGACCAGTACTGCTGTATGGTACAGAAACCTGAGCAGTAAAGGCAGAGCAGATGAGGTAGCTAGAGGTGATGTAAATGAATTGGCTGAGATGGCTAGTAGGATGCAGACTGTGAGAAAGACAAAAAAATGAGGATACCAGAGAAAAAGTTAAATTCGCTGTAATTGCAGTGAAGGTCAAAGAAAACAGATTATGGTGGTTTGGGCACATGTGCAGAAAACTGCAAAAAACCTAGTAAAGAAGATTTGGGACAGACAGGAAAAAGGCTAGAGGAAACCATGGTATCCAACAAATGGATGGAATGTGTGAGACAAGACCTGTAAAAGTCAGGCATGACCGTCAAAGGAGATAGGAAAGTGGCACTGAATTGAGAGAAATGGTGGCATTTAACACAATTTAAAACATATTTAAAATTATTTACCAGGTACAGGTACAAGAGAAATTAAATATACGATTCAATTTATTTCATGCATTTTTCATTATTTTGTTTTTTTTTATATTTACCCCTTAACCCACACTCTTTCTTCCAGATCCATCTTACTTCAGCTAATACATCCTTCTCTTCCCTTTTCTTGTTATGCAACAAAACAACACATCTTCTTTTCCACATCACCCATATTGCCACAAACAGTACTCTGCCCTATTTGTCAATATCACATTGCTTTATTTTTCAAGTTTCTCATGTAATATCATATTCATATTTTTACATTTAAATCCTTCCACTCTATATTAATTTTTAAACTTTTCTCAACAATTTGCTTCTTTTTAAAATTGAAAACAAACAAAAAAAACAGTGGTCCAGAATTATGAACAACTTATTTCCACACTGCTATCATCTGTGTGTGTAATGGTGTGAAGCTCACATGATAGTGCACCATTTTGTATTCATTAAACTGCTCTACACAGTGTGTAGAGTCTCCAAACAAAGGTAAACAACACAGTATATAATTAAAGCATAAGCAGCTGAATTACATGCAAATGAACTTATCCAATATGGTGGAGCCATTCAGGAAGCTATACGGTACTGTATAGAGCTGGTGTAGCCTTTGGCTCAGAACAAGAAAGCCTATTTGATTACAACCACCATCACATTTAGGGAAACAAGCAATGTTAGAGGCTGCTGCTGCTCTCTTGCATGTGTATATGCAACAGGCTCAAATCTATGCAGCTGATGCTGCAAATAAACCTGTCCAAGGAGAAGTGGGGTGTTCACTCCCTGGTTAACATACCATGGACTGCATGGTATTCAAAAAGGAGAGCAATATAGGGTTGATGGGGAAATACGCAACCTCTACAGCCCTCTCCCAGGGGAAATTGAGGGGAACCAATATCAGTAGAAACTAAGGTATATGTAGCATTAATGATATTAGCAACTGGTATATTCTGTAGACCCACACGGGATATACTAGGGGTGTCACATGAAGAATATTTCACCAATATCTAAATGCTTGAAATATGTCTGAAATGCTGATCAGCTATGTTACTCATTCAAACAATGATGCAAATAAATGGCCATGACACTGTATTTCTGTAGTTAAGCTGAGAGGATGGGAAGATAACAGAAAACAGAGAAGAAGTAGCTGGCAGTGTTGGCAACCTGACATTAAAATGGTGTGGACTATTATTACCGTAAAGTGTCAGTCAATATAACACTGATCTAAACATGTTGAAGCAAATGAGAAAGCAACATTTTCTAGTCCCATGTTGGTGGCAAAGATGGATAAGAAACACAACTTTTTGTGTGTTGTTATTGCACTGATTTAAGTTTCAGTACCAGATAGTGTGGGGTCTGACAGAGTTAATGCATATTTTCTGAGTATATGATCAGGTTGTACCACACCAGACAAAACTTCACAATCCTGTCTTTCATATTTATTACCCTGTATGTGTTACTACTGATAATTGTCTATTACTTGGTTTTCTCCTGTTTTTTTGTGTTCCTCATTTGTGCACATTTTGGTAAAGCACACTGTTAACTGGCAGTTTTTTGAGGCAGTGCACGAGAGTCCACTGTCCAAGGTACACACTGAGAAATGTAACTATCCTTCCCATCAGTATTTTATTACACATTCTCATAGGTGTGCTTTGCTACAGCATCCTGGATAGCAGTAAAACAAAATTGTTGCGTGGAATATAAATTGTTACATTCCTTCTTCTGCTTGTGGAATGTCAGCACTGCAGGGCTCATAGTTGCAAGAAACTGAACAATTTCATTTCTGTAATCTGCCTTAGTGCAAACAAGTTTAGCACTGCTGTGTGATTTTCCTAATGAGTGAGTGATGTGCACATTTTATGTACCCGTTTCAGTGGCAGAAGCTATAAATACAGTGACTTTGGCCCCTTAACAAAGTTTTTATGTGGTTCAAATCCATACAGTGTGAAGGGACTGGGGAAATTATTTCTCCAGATGTAGGAATGACTGTTATCATAACTTTATATGCTTTTTATTACTGATGTTGCATTGTGCACTTGCTCATTGTTCAGCGTCATGCAATCAAGCTTACCTGTTTAAGGAAAAAAGTAAAAAATGTTATTTCAGCAGCCATCTGTAGCGCAAACAGGCATTGTGGCAATGCATGGCCATCAGCACTCTGGACAGTACTTATTGCAGAAAATCCACCTGTTAAACTAGCTTTCTTTGTCACACAAGGGATAAGTGCAGTATTTTTAAAAATATTACACAGGTTAGCCAGGCTTCACCTTCAAATACACATAACACCTTTTTTTTAAATAGGGTTTCAGAATACAATTTCGAACAATACTTTGATTAGGAAGGTAACGCACATAGAAATGACTTTCATAATAATGTTATTGCAAGACTTAGCTCATTAATTAACATCACCCATAGTGTCAGCAGCAGACTCTAAGACTGAACCAATTTCTATTTGGTTAGATAAAATTTTGAGCCCTATTGTTCCAAGTTCAAGGTTTTATTTAAAAGATTCATGGCATCTATTACAGTAGTTATACTTGAAAAATGTTGATATGTCAGCTATATTTTTTGCAGCACTTGATGTTACTTCCCTTTATACAAGTATAGAGCAAAACTCTGGAATTGATTTATTTAGGGAATATTTGACTGGTCATACTGACTTTTAAATGATAACATCAACACTTTGTGTGTTTTGATGGAAATGATTTTGGAAAGTATTTTTTGTAAGTTTGGAACTAGTATTTTTCAACAAATCTGTGCTGTGGCCATGGGTTCTAGAGTGGCTCCTTCTTTCGCCAACCTAGTTATGGCTATGTGGGAAATGAAATTTCTTGTGACACATCCTTTGGCTAAGAATATTTTATTTTATAGGCATTACATTGATGATTTATTTTTTTATTTTTTGTGGCAAGGGAACCTTGGCAGTTTCCAGTTATTCTTGCAACACCTAAATTGTTCAACTAGTTTTTTGAACTTTACCCTGGGAGGGTTTGGGAAAATAATACACTTCTGGAGTATTTATTTGAAACTATTTGATGACAGTTTTAGTTTCAGTAGTAGTATCCATAGGAAATCTACTTTTGTCAATCAGTACCTGCACAGGGACAGTCTTCAACCCCCCAACATATGAAAAGAGGGGTTGTCAAAGGGCAACTTATAAGGTTGAGTCGTTTGACCAGTGAAGATTCTGTTTTTGATGGTGAGGTCAACAAACTGACTGGATTTTGTATAGCCAGGGGATATGATTTGTTTTGGTTACGTAACATTGTTGCTGAAGTTATAACTCTCAGAGACAGTTTGGCTAGTCCTAGTTTGAGAGGCAATTTCAGTGTAGCATTTAGGGTGAATCAAAACAACAAAGTGTTTGATCTGGCCTTCCCATTGTCCATTTCAGATGAAATGGACATTATCAGGCATGTTATTAAGGAAAATTGGAAGGTGTTGCTTGGACATTCTGAACTGGTGAAAGTCCTGGGTAATTAACCTTTGTTCACTTATAAAAAGGTATGTAACATAAGAAGTATACTTGAAAGTACTTCTAAGACATCACATAATGGGGTCAAAGACCCTGTTGGGACTTTTGCTTGTAGTCATTGCAGGCAATGTAGATACATAGCCAATTCAGATTCTGTTGAGTTGAAACATTTCAAGAAAGCTATTTGGGCAAAAGACAGGTTTACATGTGATTCTGTGGGTGTTGTTTATTTGTACCGTTTTTTATGTTGGCAAGACCATCAGGTCACTAAGTAGAAGGATTTATGAACATGTGTTGGCAGTGAGAAACAAAGATAGGAATAATGCACTGGCACGACATGTTTTATTATGTAACAATTTTAAGAAATTTACATTCTTTGTCTTAGATAAAGTAGTTTGTGGTCCTTTGGTGGGTAATTTTAAAGCCTTATTAGAATGTAGGGAAACTAAATGGCAGATAGCTTTAAGAGCAGACTACCCTCCCGGACTAAATAAAACTATTAACATCAAGTGTTTTCTTCAGTTCCAAAGGCTTTAATGTATTGAGCCAAGTTGTTCACAAAATGGGCTTTATGTGATGAAACACTGTGTAGTAGTTTGTTATTATTGACTATTATATATATACATTTTCATGTTTTTATACATATGCAATGTTAAAAAAAAATTGTAGTGTATTTTTAAATTTACATGACATCACAGTGGCTATTTAAATAATTTATTGAAGCATTTTGTCATTGGATGATTTTTTTGCACATTACAAGTATTTAAAGGGTGGTTTCAAGTTTGTGTATTTATTCTGATGAAGTTTGCTGTGTTTTATTAAACGAACAAAAGCTTATACATTTTGTGGTCCGGTTCCTTCCTGATCTTTGGTGTGCTGCTTTTTCACTTATGTCATTAATACTTTAATAGACAAATCTTTCAAGTAGCATATCTTGTAAATTATTTACTTATGAAGTACAGCTGAATGTCTATGTGTATTTGTTTAAGCTGGACAGTTAGGATAATGAATTAAAAATGCTCTTGCATATCTATGATGGGCAGAATACTTAAGTTAAAATCATCTACTCTCCTCACATAGGCCAACTCTGTGTTTAGGACAGTATGTGTGGTGGTGTATTTATGTATCACACCCCGACCTGTATTATTCAGCTCATAAAAGTCTATTCATCTGACATACATTTACAAACAGTAATAATGCCTCTTTCACAGAAATGCATTTTACAGAACTTCTTAAAGTCTCACACATACAGGTCTGTCTGTGCCTATATATCCATCCATGCTGAATGCAGTTTGTCTGTAATAAGCGTGATTGAAAATGAGTTCTCATGTAGCACTGACAGATAATTGCTTTTCTTGAAATGTATGTATTATTTATTCCTTAGGTTTGATTTCCACATTGGTCAATTAACTTTTTACAGTGTGTAATTCCACAAAGTTATGTTCCATATTTAACCTCTAAAACACTATCGATAACAAGTCCAGCCACTGAGGTTGCCAGTATTAACTATCTGAAAAAGTGTGAATATGTTCAGCATCACACATGGCAAATCTCACTGCCATGTCTCCCACCTTCATCTGTCTGATAAAATGCCTTCTCCCTTGCCTGCATGTGCATTATTTTGTGCTTACCATTGTTCAAATGCAGTTGGCATGCCTATGCATATTTGCACACTGGGTGTTAAATGTGAGACTAGAATTTGGTGCTAATTCATCCTAAGACTTACTGCTTGACTTCTGTAGGCATGGCTGGTGTGGGAGATGATGGCCTAAATTTAGAGCACAGAAGTGAGGTGTGGAGAAGTCCAGGACTTTTCTGGCACTCCTTGTGAAGCAGTACAGCTGTAGGTTACTGCAGGGTGACTACACTGGATATCAGTATAAAATCTAGGCTTGGAACAGAGTAGCAAAGGCTGTCTCCAGTGCAACTGGCATCTCATGCACAGGAGAGAATTGCCATCACCACTATAGTGACCTGAAATGATGCAAGAAGGACCGCCTTAGCCAAAGGGAGTATGAGTTTAGAACTGCTAACATACCACATTTGGGTAAGTATACTGACCCATCTGTATTAAATGATATATAATACAGTACCAATGCAAGACAGTTATTCAATATGCCTTCATGTCTCTTCTTGTCTTTTTCTGTTTTGTACAGCTGCCAAAGACATTGTAGTGAACCATGAGGTGCACCAAGAGAGGTTAACTTGTCTCACAGAGGTATGGGTTACATATACATCAGATCTTAATTTAAGCCTAATAACTGTTGTACTTGAATGCAATGTAGCAATACTGTAATAAATATCATAACTATGTATTGCCTGAAATGTTATAGTCACATATTACCGGAAAAGGCATTGAGAAAACAAAAGGTACTGTCAATGTTGTATCAAGTCCAAAGCATGTTAATTTGAATACTACCAATCGAGTTTTTGGACATAAAACTACCGGTAGTAGTAAAGGCAATGTTCACAAATATAACAACGTGTTCCAAGAATTTATTGCTGATGAATTTGACTTTTTAGATAAAGTGGATACACATAATGGTTTTAACAGAAATGTTCATAGTTATGTATCAGAAGGAATCAAATCTAAAATTTATGTATTAGGTAAAAAATTGATTCAATTAAATTGTGCTAAAATAGACAATGCTTATTAAGACAAATGTCTGAAAGCACAGTTAGTTCCAAAAGGGTTACTTTTTTTAAATTGCCATTAGGAATTGCATATAACTCTACAGTGATACAGGATTTTAACAAATTGTTTGATAATTTTGGATTCATGTATATTAAATTAATTATGAAATGCAACGATGAGAAGATTATGGTGCTATTTAATGAACTTGAAACATTGAATGAAGATATATTACATGACACAAATTTTGAACAATGGCATGAACTATATTCTAAACAATTCCACATTGCTAATACTAGGGCAAACAGCGTTTTTAACAGGAAACTACACAAATTTGAAAGGGACACCGAACATTATAAAAGTGGGAGAGTTTATGTGTGGCCACAGAATAATAGAGAAGGAATGAATAATTATGACACCCAATATGAAGGAAAAGGAAGAAATCTAAGGTTTAATGCAGACACAAATTTTCAAGGGGGGAGGTACTATCCAGCCCCAAAACCAATGCAGAGAAGATAGTAAAAGCTTCCGTTAAGAAAGATGAAGTTAAGATTTTGTCTAGTCAGATCAATATTCATACAGATGGTGAGTTAGCAAGGTGCCATATCCAAAATATAAGTAATATCCCAGAGGTAGCGACTAATGATAAAGAAGAAAGAAGACCAAAGATACACACATATAATGGACTAAAAGTATATAATTACACAGACTTCACAATTACTGAAAGTTTCTTTTTATTATTCGGAAAAGGTATGAACTATATCCCTAGTACAGGTTTTAATTTATATGATACCATCAAAGAAATCAAGTTATTTTGTAGACGACTTAATTTGGCTATACAATTTTCTGATAAAGATAAAGTAAAAGATACTCAGTTACAACAACAGAAAATAGTTAAACCAAGTACTTATGTTCCGATAGCCAACCCATTAGTATATGCATTTGAGAAAGTGGTATGCAGGGAAATATACGAATTAAACTACAATATCAAAAAGAACAACAGCCACACCAATGTGCTTCATGATAATTTAACTAAGAAAGAGAGAAATACTCTAGACAGTATTATCATGAATAAAAACATCCGCATCATGAAGCCAGATAAGGGGGGGGGGGTATAGTCATATTTGATACCATTCAGTACCAAAAAGAAATACATGAGATCTTATTTCATTCAGGTAATTATGAGGAAGTGTCCTTTAACCAAATTCATATAGGTTACCATAGGATCGACTTGGTCATTGAGGAGTACCTGTTGGACAACCGCATCACCAATGATACATACAATTTTATTAGTATTGAGTAGCCCAAGATGGCGAGCATTGTTGGTATACCCAAATTACACAAATGTATGAACAAACCCCCATTTAGACCTATCATTTCTGGATCCCAATCTAAAACTTTCAATATTGGGGTGGTCATCGACCATTGGACCAAGCACATTTATACTAATGTCCCACATTTGATCAAAGACTCTTGGGACTTCCTAAGTAAGCTGACACCAGACATTTGGAGAGAGGATATTACATTTATCACTATTGATGTCAAGGATTTGTTTTCATGTATACCGAATATCATTGGATTGGAATACTTTAGCAATGGCATGCGTAAATTCTCCGGGCTAACTTGGGACAAGATAAATCTAATAGTTGATATGATGAGTCTCATCCTAGATCATAATTACATCCAATATCTAGGAGAATATTTCAGACAAACCAGAGGGATTGCTATGGGTGCCTCCTGTGCACCCATATTTGCCAATATGGTTATGTTAGAGTGGGAACATAATTTTGTATTCACTAGTGAATACTATAAATATATATCTCTCTACTCCAGGTTTTTGGATGATTTATTTATAGTTTGGAATGGACCAAGTGATCTTATACCTCAATTTATCACGTATATAAATAATACGACCGAATTCTTGCAATTTACTTTCCAAACTAGTAAGGAAGGGATCCCATATCTAGATACCTATATTAAAAAAGAAGTGGGTGGATTCTCTTCCAGATTGTATAGGAAGCCTACATTCTCTAATGATTAAATCCAATTTGGGAGCAACCACCCTCCACATATTTTTAAGAACGTTGTAAAGGGGCAGTGTATACGTGCAGCCCGGATGTCATCGTTAAGGAAAGATATGGTCAATGAATTGGACCTCATATACAAGATGTTTGTTGATCGTGATTACCCCAAAAGAATGCTCGATGATGTAGTTGAGTATGTTAAAAATCAATGGGGCAATAAGTATCCCCCCCTTTTAGGGCAGGTCAGACCAAACAAGGAAACAAACAAACAAGAGAACAGGAAGGTATGCGTCATTATGTTTAACGCATACACCAATATTGTTAAAGAGATTTTACATAAACATTGGGAATTATTAACTAATACAGAGATGACTGGTTCAATAGTCAGGAACCATCCAGTAGTAGTATTAAAAACATCAAAAAATATCAAAAAGATATTGAAAAGTGGATCATACATAAAGAATATAGGTAACACCAAAAAGGGTATGAGTAAATGTGGTGCTTGCCGACAATGTATACATATAAATGAGAGTAAAACTATTTTTCTTAACAATGGTATTAAAAGTAAGTGTAGATGCGCAGCAGGGAATTGTAATACCCAGAGAGTGGTATATCCTGCTACATGCACCAGCTGCTCAGCTTATTACATTGGGAAGACTGAAAGGAAGTTAAAAACCCACATCTATGAGCACATGTATAAAGTGGAAAAATGTGACACTAAAAATGCACTCAGCAAACATGCAATTGACAAGGGTAAAGAACATACATTTAAGTTCAAAATTATAGACAGAGTAGAGACAACACTTGACATGGGCAATTGGAAAGTATATCTTAGTTTATTGGAAAGCAAGTGGCAGATTATTCTTGATGCTACAACTCCCCCAGGCATCAATGAATATATCAGTTTAAAACCCTTTTTAATTATGAAGTAAGATCAGGTAGTTTACTTATAGAAGTCCAATATATATATATCATTTTTTATATATTTTTTATATATATTTTTTATATATGTATACATTGTAGTTGAACATTTATAATTAGGTTGTGTGAAATTGATTTTTAAAAATTGTGTTTTTATGTTCATGCACAGATTTTAACCATATATTTCACATATAAACTATATACATTAGGTAGCTTTTAGGTGAACAGTTCATATTTATACATATTTATTTATAGCACATACTTTAAGATACTTCAATTCATATTATAATTGACAGTTTTGGCGCCAAATTGTGGTATAAATGAACCTATTATCAAGTTTTCATTGGTTCTGAGGAAGTCTGAAACAATCAGATGAAAGCGCTTAACCTGGTCTCTTTTTTTGTATTGTGATCAACTGGTTTGTTTTATTGTTGGATTAATAAATACATTGTCAGCTGACATCTGTCTCCCATTCTCTGTTCGAGCTAAGTGGTTTCGTGCTTGCGGATTGGATTTTGTGGTTTGCTGTCACTGTTTTGTTCATAGTCATGTAATATGCCATGATCTAATTATCTCTGTCGCTCATTTGTCTCACCTCACCCCCCCCTTTTTTTTGTCATGGAAGAATATTTTATGTTTACAAAATATTCTGTTATATATTTCTTCTTATAAAACCTGACATGCAGCACAGAGAGGTAGAGTGACCACTGGGGATCGGGCCAACATCCCTTCACAAGTTACAGCACCAACATGCTTAAACGTGCTTGCTATCGGAATATAGAGTAAATGCAATACTTTGCAACATTTACTCAAACAGATCTTTGACTACTGGATATAAGCGAACTTCCTCTGTGGAGTGTTGATATAAATCACTTGTCTGAAACTTGCATTCTGGCCACAGCATCAAGGGGTCAAGTCCAGGTGTATATCACATTATTTCTAATGTGAAGTTATACTTCTATAATATGTGTAGTGAAATTCATTAACAAATTTTCATGAGCAGATTTTGAATACTGTTGCAAAAAAGCATTTGCAAACACATCCATGCGCAAGGACAGATTATTAAACCTCCCTTACTCTACCCATGTCAATGTCACTTTTTGACTGTTCTACGGCTTCTTCATCACCACAGCCATCACTTCCTGATACAGAACCTGACTGATTAATATTGAGGACACACCATTAAGATGTCATTAATGACCCATAACAGCACCCTTTCTTATGTGCCTTTATATCTGTGCCTATCTTCACCCCTTCTCCCTCAGCCCTATGTATTATTGACATTTCATTAGGCTGATGGGTGTAAATGTAATGCTATGGCGTTGTCTGTCTGCAATTACTTTGCTGAGAAATAAAAGCTACATCTTCCATTGGTTAAACAGGGTATCACTGCCCCATCAAATGTGTGAGTTTGACATGGGTGGGATACCCTTAGTGGGATTTAGAGATAATGATCAAGTCTGCAGACATCATTGTTCTTCTAGACAATGATTCTTATCCAGCATTAAGTGAAACTCATACTGCCTGATTTTATAACTGTCTTTCCTGTGAATGAGTTGCCTATGTTCTCTCTAAGCCCCTTCTGTTTTAGCAGTTGTAGTGCTCAGCATTTCTGCAACATCTGGCAATGCGCATCTGTAGTATGTCATGATAAATGGCACTTCATTGCATAATGTGGTGAGTGTTTGCCCTACACCTCATTGTACACCCAGTTAACTTTTGATTTCCCTTGAAGTGTTCCTATGTGTATTAGGCATAAAAATATTTCAGTAGCTATTACATTTATAATTTTGCAAGTAAACATATGTATAATAGCCATTCCTAGGTACTCTTAAACACTTAATCATAAGTTAATACAATAATCACATTCTGACACTCTTTGTAAAATCATATCCACTCTGTACTGTCCAAAGTGCTGACAGCCGTGCATTGCTGCTAAGCGTGTTTGCACTGTAGAAGGCCAGCTAAATGTAGTGTCTTATTATTTCCTTCAGCAAAGAATTGTATTTGCTCACACAATATTATAACACAAATGGGAAAGGCAAGCAGAACATTTCATTTTTGAAGTGAACTTCGCAGCTAACATGGAAAAGTATAATAAAATATACAGAGTGCCACTGAACACCACTAAGCACTGGTACTTCAATGCCCCATTTCAACACATCAAAGTATCATCATGCATGCACTAACACTTTGCCAATCTTCCCCAAATACTTTTCTCAGCATTTCACTTTGGAAAGTAATTTGTAACAAAAATAGGTATGGCTACTGGATGATATTAATTCATTACATGGACATGGTATAATTTACTGATGTGAAATGCAGTGAACTGTGTGGTTAACTGACCACTTCATTCTGGGCAGTTGAGTCTGCACTGCAGCACTGACACATAAAAAGTATACAAAACACATACAACTCTGACTTACAGAAATCATCATGTTTTATCCCTCCTGCATCAGAACATTAAGTATTGATCGGTATTGGCATGTTTCATTGGAAAGAATAAGTGCATACCATAGCTAATATCAACAACATTCATTTGCTTACACCATCATCATAACTTGATGATCCATAAATGATTCATTATCCATCTTGTGTTTCACAAGCGTGTGTGTACTTCATATATACAAGACAGGCAAGTACATTACTGCCAGTTCTGCAATATACATTAATGACAGCATAGCTGTCATCAGTCAGCAGTATGTATGTGTTCCTGATCATAACATTGACCTTGATTTGCATCAACAACTATGGATTTGGCCAAAACCTTCAACATCACAGTATCTTCTCTGACACAGAGTGAGACACAAATCCTGGGTCTATATTATGTTGCTGAAAACTGTTTACAGTGAATATGGCAACATTGACCCATAAACAGCAAAAACCCACTAACACGAATGGCCAGGTCAGCGATTTTAAAAAATCGGCAGACCAGCCCACCACCTAAATCACTACAAAGTGGGGGGCTTCACCCTCCACACCCCCGATGAGGGGGGGCTGTGCCCCCCACACCCCCTAACTAAATATATCAACTCTGAGATTGCACTACAGTGGGGTAAAGGGCAATTTCACAGTGACGACCAAGCGATTTTTTTTCCCTAAGAAAAAAATCGCTGACTTGGCCGTTCGTGTTAGTGGGTTTTCACTGTTTATAGGTCAATATTGCCGTACTCACTGTAAACAGCTTTTGGCCACATAATATAGACCCACAAATCCTATCTTCACAAAAATGTCAAACTGTAATGTCAGATTTTTGCAGTGGCATTTGTATTAAATGCTGTGTTCTTTAGATTCCATAGCTCGATAGGTAAGGGGTTCCAATCTCACAGTAGCCAACTTGTGTTTGTGTATGGCATTGTGTAGATATGAGCTGAACTACTGCTATCTGTAATGTAGTAATAGCCTGGAGTTAATTTTAAACTTCAGGGTGAGTCCACATCAATTTCAGACCCTTCTCCCAACATCATCTTCTCTGCTAAACCACACTGATGTCATTCTGTATATAGTGCACTCTTACACTGAAGAAATCAGACTTTTGAGAGTGTGTTTGATTTAGCTACTGTGTTCTCTAGCTTGTATAGCTAGATAGGTAGGAGGTTCTAATCTCAAAGCAATCAACTTCTGTGTATGTGTATGTTGTTATACAGATGTGCCCTGAATAATTGCTGTCCACAATACAGTAGTAGCCTGTAGCTCATATGTTCATAGGTTCATAGGTTGGTACTAGGCTATCAGCCCTAGGGCCTATACAAGCCTAGCCATAAAAATTCCCTGGATATTTCTTCCCACAATATTTACTTCTCTGGACCCCTGTCTAGCAGGGCGACTGACATGATCCCCGGGGTGAATTTCCTATCTCCCATCCAATCATCAAGGTTCCTTTTGAAAAGGGCCAAGGAGGTGCTCTGCTTGACATTTATGGGCAGTCTATTCCAGAGTATGGGGAGTATAGCTGGAGTTTTTTTTAGACGGTCAGCATATGGCATCTGCTTTAGGCCTGTGATTCTTTTAGTGAGGTATTTATGTGGCCTTTCCAGCTGTTGCAGATGTCTTGTGAGGTATATACCAAATGGGGCATTATACTCTATAATAGGTCTAATGAGGGATGAGTACAGTGGGACAATGACCTCCTTTTTTCTGGATGAAAATCACTTAGTGATGAGGTGTGCCACATAGAAGGATTTCCTGACTGTTGTGGTGATGTGGTTATCGAAAGTGAGACCGCTGTCTACCTGTGTCCCTAAGTCTGTCATCACACTTTCGATGTTTAGTGTACTGCCACCTATGTGGTAATTCATGGGTACATGTTTTTTCCAAAGGGGATAACTATACATTTCTTGGCATTAAGCTTGAGCCCATAGCTCTGGCACCAGGCATCTGTTTCTGTAAGGCCCTTTTGTAGAATATCCACATCATTTAGGGATTCAATAATGGCTCCTAGTTTGCAGTCATCTGCGAACTTTGTTAGCCAGAATCCCTTAGTGTTGGCCTGTACTTCAGAGAAGTAGATGCCAAACAAGAGTGGTCCCAGGACTGAACCCTAAGGTACTCCACTTGTCACTTGTCTGGAGCTGGATCTGGAGTCGGCTACTTTTACAGTCTGGGTTCTGTCAGTAAGCCAGTTGGCAACCCATCGAGTGACGTAGGGATTTATGCCCAGCATAGTAAGTTTATCTATGATTCCAGAGTAGGGGATGGTGTCGAAGGCCTTGGAGAGGTCCAGGTAGGCTGTGTGAACCGCCTCACCCTTGTCCACAGTACTGGAGACTGATTTGAAGAAGTCAATCAGATTCAGGAGACAAGATTGGCCCTTCACAAACACAAACTGGGTGGGGTCCAGTGTGTGAAGGTTGCCATTGTCTTTGTTTATAAGTTCCATGATAATGCGTTCCATGCCCTTGCAGATCAGGCTTGTCATACTGACAGGACGGTAGTTCCCGGGATCCAAGGTGGATCCCCCCTTGTGGAGTGAGATAACTGTAGCTGTGCACCACTCTGTGGGCACGAAGCCTGAGGTGAGGCTATGATTAAACATGACACTTAGGTGAGGTGCCAGTTCATTTTGTAGTTCATGTAGTACACAGCCTGGGAAGTCATCTGGTCCCATGGATGCTGTATTCTTAGCTTTGGAGAGTGCGGTTTCTATCTGTGTGGCCGTGATTACTGGAATTTGGCAATCTTTTGCTATTGAGATGGGCCATTTAGAGGGTGAGAGGGGGGTGGAGTTGGCACTAAATTGATCTGCCAGGATATTGGCAATATCCTTGGGATCAGTATATTTAATGCCATTCTGTTGTAGCTCAGAGCAGATCTGAGCATTGCCATTTAGATTCTTGACATAACTATAGAATGCCTTGTGGTTGTCTTTGGAATCTTTGGCAATTTTATTTTCATAACTAGCTTTTGGGGATTTTATGAGGGATCTCAGCTTCTTACTGAGGCTGGTGAGGGAGTTTTTGCATCCTGAGATTTTCCTCTTTTCTGCAACAGTTTATTCCTTCTGTTGTATAGTTTGTTTATAGCAGGGGACCAACAGATTGGCTTCCTTTTTTTGGAGAAGAGCCTCTTGGTTCTATTTGGGATGGCACGATTCATGCATGAGTGGATGTGCTCATACAGTGCCTTAGTGCAGGATTCTGCAGTCGAACTTTCAGATCCCGTCTGCATGGGTGTCATGAAGTTTGTCTCTTCTGACTTCAGTAGCATGAAGTTGGCTTTGAAGAAGTTTTTTAAGGAGGTTTCCTTACTGGGGTGTGGGGTGGGATGTGGATGTCAAGGGTGATTTGCTTATGGTCAGATCTGACCAATGAGGGAGTGACCATTGGTGTGGAGCATCTATCTCCCATGTTGTTAATGACCAGGTCTAGGATATTGGAGCCCCTGGTGGGACAATGGATTAGTTGATCCAGGGTATTGGAATTTATGAATTCCAAGAACCGTAGGGAAAAGGAGATGGTACCCGAGTAATTTTCCCAGTTAATGGCAGGGTAGTTGAAATCACCCAGTATTAGGGTGTTTGATTGTATCTTAATATTTTCCAGTATGTTTAGAAAGGTGTAGTGAAAATTTTGGGGCATGGTGGGGGATCTGTAGCAAGCTACAATTTGGATTGCAGTCTTACCTAGTGTTAGTTGCACCTGAAGAATTTCAGATGCATTGTGTTGGGCAACTAGCATGGAGGTATGAATATCCTTGGTGAATATGGACACTCCTCCACCTTTCATGCTTCAGTCTTGGTTTTGTGGCCAAAAAGTGTGGTAAGAGTTTTAGCCTGGTATTGCAGGGGGTGCTCTCTGGAGCCTTGAACCAGGTCTCAATTACTGCACAGATATCGATGTTCTCCATTTTTAGGAGTCCCTCGAGAGAGTGCATTTTGAGGTTTAGACTTCTAGCATTGAGTAGCATTACCTTCAGATTTTGCATGCTTGTATCTGTTACGGTGGTGGTTTTATCCTTTGAACCTTGCCTAAAAAAGGCACTATGGGGTGGCAGGAGCTTTAGCCAGTAACCTGAATCCCAGGGGTGACAGATGCAGACCATTTCTGGCAAAGGATCGTGGTTTGTTGATCATGTCTTCCCAGGCAGACAGATACTGGATCCCCTTTGAATGACACCAGAAGCATAGCCAATTGTTGAAGTCAATCATTTTGTCCTTATACTGTAGTATAATTTTGGGCGAAGGCAGGATGCTACTCAGGGCTAGTGTCATACCTGCTTGGCCACATGATCTAAGAGCTCTTCCATGTCTCTTTTCATGTAGTCCAGGGAGGTACGTCTCAAGTCATTCACTCCAGCATGGACAATGACAGAGTCGTATTTGTACTTGTTTTGGAGAGACTTGAGTGCATGTGTTATGTGGCAGATCCTGGCACCTGACAGGCAGCTGACTGTAATTTTCTCCTTGTTCAGCCTGGTGAGTGGGACATCAGTGTGCCTGACTATAGATTCACCTAAGACTAAAGTGTTGGGTACATTGTCTTGCCTTAGGGGCTGTTGTTGGGTGGCACACTGGTGTTGTGAGCTATGTGTCACTTTGGTTGTGACTGGTGTTTGTTTGCGCTTCTGCTTTGGAGGTCCTAGTTGCTTGGGCAGGTTAATGTTAAGGACCTCTGCATATGTGGGTTTAGTGTTGCTATGTGTGGGTGTTGATGGTGTGGATTTTGAAGGGCTATGAGTTGCTTAAGGTGCAGTGCAGGTGTTAACCCTCTTCTCTTGACTGTCTAGCACAATCTTGGCCGGAGAGAGCTTTGCTTCCAGTTTGGCTATGTAAGTGCATCGCCTGCAGGTTGTAGTGTTGGGTGGTAGGAGGAGAGGATTGTTTGTGTACACGAGGCAGTTGCTGCATTGCCCCAGTATGCCCAGATTCACCAGGTGGACAGGAGAAATCACTGGAAGCTGACCCTTGGACATGCCTGTTTAGGTGCTTTTTTTGTAAAGTATAAGAGCTGTTTTCCCTTACCTTTGCAAGGTACTTTGCAATTATAGGCTGTTTAGTACCTACGATTAATTTCTCCATATTGACTAGGAGAGTTGATTGCTTTTATCAGTTTCAGGCTTCCTAGTGATTTCCAGCAGGTTCTAGAGCAAGTGTTAGTCACAGGTGTTCATATTTTAGTGTTACTACTGAGAAACCAGTTAATTCTAAGGGAAAATTTGAAGAGCAGAATTTCTGGTACCTGGAATAGTTTAACTGTAGCCTCGCAGTGCTGCAGAATGTGAAAAATGTGCAAACATGCATTTTTAAGCCAGAAAGCTGAAAGGGATAGAAATCAGCCCAAAAAGGCTAATAAAATTACAATTTCAGAGCTGGAAACCACTCCTCTAGTGTTAGATAGGCAGTACAATGCTCACCACTCCCACTGGTAAGTGGTAGGACTTCCCTCTACCACAGCAAGGCCTGGATAGCTCTGAACACAGAAAATAAAGTCCTGAGACAAGCAAAGCCTGGGATATGGACTGGCTAGGAAAGGTGGGAAACGAGCAAACAAGATAGTATTTTTTTTTTTTTTTTTTTGTGAAAACAGGCTAAACAATGCAATAATAAAGTAAATAAACACAGAAAAGGCTAACAAACTTGAGTGTGTAGTCCTAAACAGTAAATGCAATTAAAACTCCACAAAATTAACAAATTAAAACTTTTTAAATGAAGCAAGGTAAGTGCACAACTAAAAAACGATTTAAGAGGCAGTAATACAGCAGAATAAGTAGCTAGTCTACATATACAGAGAAGTCTATATATACAGAAAAGCAGCTAAAACACACAAACAATTCAGATGCGGTGGAACCAGGAGCACTTGAGTTGTAGCAATATTAAGGCAATTACAGTTATAATAAATGCTCTAAAATATACTCTATATTTTCAAAATATTTGAGAAGCACAGTCAGAACACAAGGAGATTCAGGCATTTTTTTTGAAAGAGAAAAAGGAGAAATGGAAGGCCTTCTCAGATGTTCTCTCTGTATTAGGTAGAATGAGCTAATGACACTAGACTGAGAGGAGTGTCCCAGATCAAATTTACAGTAGGGGCAGGCAACTGCAAAGCCACCAAGTATAACAACAAGACACAAACACGGAGGAAGGGTAAGGACCAATACTAAAGCTATTAGCCTACACTCGTTAGAAAGTAAACACTCCAGAAAGCCACAAAATGAAAGTTTTTAAACAGATAAAGGAGCAAAGACACTCTACAGAATGCTTTTAACTGCAAACAAATCAGTTACCCATGCAGATTAGTTAATAGCAATAAAATACACTAAAAACTACGCAGCAGGCAATAAAAAGTGCTATATATAAATTGCTAGAAACGATAATCAGTATAAATAATCCAAAAAAACAGGATACTTATATATCTCAGATCAGAGTTGTAGTCAACGCCCCACGTCCACTCTGCTCTCTACTGCAGGCTGAGTCTGGATCAATTTCAGATCCTTCTCCTAACATCTTCTCTGCTAAACCACACTGATGTCATCCTACATAAAGTGCACTCTCACTCCATATAGTTCAGACTTCTGCAGTGGTATTTGCATTAAGTACTGTGTCCCCTATATAGGTGGAGGGTTCTAATCTCACAACAATCACCTTCTGTGTGTGTGTATGAAGCTGTGTATATATGACTTTAGCTACTGCTGTCTTTATTAAAAAAGTAGCCTGGCATTAATTTTACACTGCAGGGTGAGTCAACGTCAATTTCCCATGCTTCTCCCAACATCATCATCTCAGCAACACAATGCTGACGGTGTCCTCTATAAAGTGTACTATCACATTGTTTAAGCCAAAATTCTGCAATGGTTCTTGTATTAAATACTGTGCTTTCTAGTTTGTATAGATAGAGAGGTAGGGAGTTCTAATCTCACAACAATCAACTTGTGCATGTGTAATGTTGGGTCAGTTGCATCACTGGTGGATTATTTTATCAGGTGTGCTCATTTGACTTCACCTCATGAGAAATATTTACATGGTAAGATCAATCCCACATCCTCTTTTCACTCTGTAAATAAATGCATACTGTCTGCAACACACTGATGACGTCATTATTTCAATAATGCACTCTCACATCACAAAAATCAGACCTTTCCTGTGGCACGTGCATATAATACAAGTGTGACGACTGTGTTATTTGATAGGTAGGAAATTCAAATGCAGCAGTGAGACTCTCTTGATTGTATGTGAAAATGTATATAGATGCTGTAATGTTATACCTTTTAGTACTGACAACATTTAGAATTCCACTTAGCTGCAGAAGTCATTTTTGCATGATGCAGCTGATGTCATCCTTTTCAAAGATGCAGTATGGCTCACATGCACTTAGATTTATCCTATGGCATGTGCATATGATACACTTGTGTGTAGTTTGTTTAAGTACATAGTTGGGCGTTTGAATACAGCAGTTTCTTCCACTTACTGTGCACTAATCTGAAATGTGCAATGTCACAGTAATCAAATAAATGTATAGTTGCACTTGTATTTTGGCAAACCTTCTTTTACCTGTGATGTTAAATACACAGTTAAAAACCTAATGTCATTGTTTACGTACATGTTGTCAACAATGTTGTTACCCACATGTCCTATGTTCAGGTGTAGTTGTTTTTTTTTGACTGATGCTGGCATTTAAATCGATTATCATTACATCACAGTTGTAGTGAAACACTTCAGGACTGAGCACATAAGAAAATATAATATATGTTGTTGTTTAAGTAAGGCATGTGTTCCAATAGGGGGATTATATCCAAACTGTACATAATTGTTGTTCTACCTTCACAGTGACAACAGCAGGGGGATACAGGTATATTTGGGTATACCTAGCATCAAGCAATGTTGTCTGACATGCAGTAAGATTCTTTCTAAGTAATTACAGGGACACATATTCCTTGATTCATACACATGATGTAATGCTTTCACATAACCACACATATGACAATTGGCAATTCACTTATACAATGGCACATTCATTGATCCCACTATGGCATTGATTTTCTCAATGTTTGGTTAGTGTTCTGAACCAGCATTGAGTAACTGTAAGCATTTATGTTCTTATCTGTGCTGCATGAAAGACATCTCCCCATTATACTTTGTAAGTATAGCGTGGCAGAGGTCCCCACATCCACTTTCAGCAGATACATTTTATGGCCAGATAGAGTGCAGCTCATTGAATGGCTTCACCTAAATCGAGTTCAACTGCTGTAACAACATTTTCACTGTGGTGAATGTGACTAATAGCCATTTTGTTATTTGGAGGTGTTGCACAGTTTGACTTTCAGTTCTAGCATAGGGATTCATTTTGTGTAAACATAATGACATTACACAATGACCATTACATCATGTCATTGTTGCCCCTTAAAATGTTATACACACACACGTGTATGTAGCTTTGGATTTTCTAAAATTGCACATTTGTTCTGCCAGTGTAATGGTGAGACTGATACCTTGTTACATGCATTGAGTACTGTGGTGTACATTTGTGCATTCCATCTCATGGACGGTATGGTACAGACATACAAAGAGGCCATCCTTAACCACAGAACATTGATATAGGATTGATCACTGTGTGCACATGAGCATAAGCATTTTTTTGCCATCAGTCTGACATGCTTATATGACATTCATTATCCGGTATCCTTTCTTAACTCATACATTAATTTCATTTGTTTGTCACAATACCCATTGCTAACCCTGTAACAGAACACAGCAATACACTCTCTGGGGAATACATTGCATCATGGTATGGGGTTTGCATCTGTTCTTACCTGTCGACACAATAATTGTGTAAGGCAAGGTGCCTTATGCAGGGGTATTATATATGTCACACTCAGCTCCCACATTTGTATCACCACTCACACCTAGATATGGGATGCATAACTATTATAATAATAACATTGAAGTACATAATTCCCTTTGAGGCTGATCCTCCTCATACATTTGTTAGGCCTCTTTCTGTGGGGTAGACAGTTATTCACAGGTCAGTGTTGACATCGGTAACATGGGTTAGATTCTTGCAAAAGAAGATTGTGGCTTCTGAGCCATTCCTATTTTCCTACCTTTTTATATGGACACAATGGGCACTGTGCAGATATCACATTATGTATGTACTGTCCTTGTGAACTGTCATCTCAACTCACCATGTGAATGAAATTCATATGTCATAATTCACCTCTGTTACAATGTGATATTGTATAATTGTCACATCATATAATATCACGTCTGCTTTTATTTGCCTACGTTTGCTCAGGAATTGTGAACACCATTATTTATTCTGACCAACGTAATGCAAAATGTTATTATTACAAAATTGTCTTTGTGACATAAGCACCTTCACATCAATTATCATACTCAACTTGAAATATTTACCTTACCCTCTGACATCCTTCTGTAAACATCTCTTTGATTTCTGTGCATATTGTCCTCAGTACACTTTTTGTTTCTGTTAATCCAAGTATTGTTATTACCCTTGCCATTTCACATCTATCCGTACTTATTTTTGTATTCAGATGTTTCATTTATGTGCACAGTACACTCAGTGCATTTTACCTGCCTGTGTACAGCATGCATTATTTCCCTGATGTAGTTCTTTGTACTGTATAACGCTTAACAGGTTTGCCCATAGACAAATCTGATTATTTACTGTGTGTGATCATGCTGCTCAACATGGTTTCCTGGATGCCAACACTGTTGCTGGCTATGGAAATATGCTTGTACTCATGTTAGCATGATGAGAAGCATTCATACATGATTAGTGCTACTGCTCATCCTGCTAACATGTAAACAACACATAGACTTAATGCAAAGCCTACATGACTGTTCAAAACCCAAGGAAGTGTCTTGTTGTCTCTTCTTCATTACAATCAGACAATTCCTTTCTTACATTACCTTATAGTTTATATTCCCTTTCACTGGTAAATTATTTAATAAAATAATTCACAAACTTCCTCAGCTTCATAAAAACTTACAAATGTTTTCCTTATGTCTTTTATTGCTTTTTTCATCTTCTTTTAATTCAGATTATAGTGGTTTGGGCACATGTGCAGAAAAACAGAAGACAATCTGGTGAAGAAGATTTGGGACAGACAGGAAGAAGGCAAGAAGAAATTAAAGCATTCAGCAAAGAGATAGATGAATTGTGTGAGAAAAGACCTCAGACAACCAGGCTTGACTGTCAAAGTAGGTAAAATTAAATTGAGAGAGATAGCAACAGTTGACACAATGCTCTGACATCATGTAGAAAGTAGGAAAATGGGAACTGATGATGATGATGATGAGGGTGACACTGCAGTGGAACTTAAGTGGATAAATCGCACTCTTGAGTATGTATCAACAAGGAGACGCTGTTGCCTAAAGGTCTGCTTCAAACACCAAAACCAAACGTACTGAAGACAAACTGGAACAGACCACCACAATAAATGGATAAAAACACAGGTCTTTAATCGGACTTAGATCGGACAAGCGCTTTCGCGTGTACAACACGCTTCTTCAGATCCTTAAACAAAACTAAGTTCTAAAATACAGTACTTATACTTTCTAAAACAGACACACCTCTCCAATCTTGTGTGCATCTAATTAAACAATTAGCAAATGAATAGTTAATTAATCAACTACTCAACTAAGTAATCTATTCTGCAGTACTGAAAACTTCTAATACATGGTTCATCAACTTGAACACTATACGAACTGGCTAAAACATATATAAAAATATATAAAAATATATAAAAATAACATCAGGCTTACATACAACTTGATATTAGAGATCATATTAAGCTCTCTCAAGCATGAAATGCACACTGACAGAAAACAAACATCTCATAAAATGCAGTAAGAAATGCATCATATTAAAACGGAATGCATCATAGTGAACAATGCCTCATAATAAACATATGTGTGTTTACCAGCAAAAAAGGGGATGAAAAGGATGATGAAACAACGCGTAGCAATAACAGCCACAATGCACGTAGGCAGCAGCAATATGTATATGCGAGCAAAAACATAAATCACCCATCGGCTTACTCAGCAATACCTGCAGAATAATTTAAATCCACATCCAAATACCCACAATAACTGAGATCTAGCACTCTATAATAAATCACTAGGTATATATATGAAACCTATCAGCTCATACTGAAGTCATGTTCAGTTCTCACTAAATTATCAATCATGACATTAGAAGTTCCATCCAAAACTCTACAGACAATGCTGAAGAGCCCTAAAGTGAGCTGTTAACATCCAGCTTCAGCCATCCACATACCATACTCGATCATCTCACATAACCGCCATCTATGTCCAGCAGCCATAACTAACCGCTATTCCGCCTCAGCGGGATCACAAATTCATACATCCGTTGGCGCCCTGGCTGAAAGAATTGCTATTATGCTATCGCAGCCTGATACCATAAAAAAACATCCAGACGCATAAGTACGTTGTATACAACCATCCAAGCATAGACAAATACTTGACTGTCTCGTTATCCATCTATAAACACTAAAAGTCTTTGCCAAACTATGTCGCAAAAATATACGTCGCAACTACATAGACGTCAACATCAAAATAAATACTGATCTTCTAATCACCCATTACAAAGGATCTATATATCCGACATCGATGTATCAAACTTGGATGTATCAACATCGCCAGCCTCCAGTAAACAAAAAACACTAGTGAATAAAAAGCAACCGCAGTCACCAGCTGGAGAAAAACATCATCACCCGCTATATAAAGATGGCTCGGGGTATATATTGCCTATAAATAAGGAACAATTTGCAGAAGTGTGTCAGATACAGCCTACTGAATGAGTTATGAAGTCATGGCTAAAATTTACACTGTAATACACCAGGCTGTCTGAAACTTATGTACAGATCTAAACATGTCTCATCCGCTGAAAACAGAGTCAAATACATATATAATGGGTAAAAACCTATATAAACAGGTGGTAACCAATGGCCCCTCATTTGAACTATTATAACTAACTTTGTGGGCACATCCATCAAATAGCTGACATCTCTAACTTCATGGCTTTTCCAAGATAAAACTAAATCAAAGCCTGTCTAAAGACCCCACCTGTGGTCTCAAACTTCACATAACGCTCCCTTCTAAATGAATGCATGTGAAAACATACAATATCAGGACTAGAACTTCTACATGTACATTATGCTGCTATGGTATGGACAACTGAAAAGCAAGCCTATAAATAACCACACCTACAGATCTATAGGTGTGTGTATATATCATAACCTAATAATAATATGTCCAACTCCCATACAAAGTACAATCACCCGAAAAATCTAATAGAGATATAAACTACGTTCCATGAATATGTAGATGTGTACTACCAACATGAACATGTACATATGGTTAAATCAAAACTCCTGTTTCACAGCTAGAAATGTATACCTAGATGTACTTTACAAAAGAATAGCTGTACCTCAGCCACCACTTATTTGAGAGAACGTGCCTTTAAAGGGGCCCTAATGCTCACATATTGATTTAACCCCGGCTCATGTTGAGCCTTGAGTTTAAAAATCCAACTCAATTCCACTTGTTCCAGGTCATTAAATATGTCCCCTTCCCTCTTACTGGGTGTCACCTTCTGTAGAACCCTGAATCTGAAAGAGTGTCCCCTATTTGTCATAATATGTTTCACAAGGGCGTTCTTTATATCACTCTTCAAAATATCATTGACATGTTCTTGCACCCTTTCCTTCAATGATCTCGTTGTCATCCCCACGTAAAAAGCGCTACACATCACACAATCAGCCAAATATATCAAATTTCTGTCCTCACATGTAGCTTTAAATCGTGGTTCAAACCTATATGACAGAGTAGGATGTATAAACATCTGCTCCAATGTAATATATTTGCAGATGTTACATCTCTGACAAGAAAAAGTGCCCGGAGCATCTCCCCTAGATGTCTTCGGTCTAATTGTCTGACTGGGTTCTACACATAGTAATCTCTTAAGGTTCTTGCTGTTATAATAGGTGTAGGAGGGTACTGGGCCTACTAGCTTCATAATACGTTGGTCAGTCAATAAAATATGCCAGTTCTTGCTTATTATATCTCTGATGTATTTGATGTCACTAGTATATCTAAGGTTCAACCTCACCTTGGTGTTATCAAAATTCCTCCTATTCCTCCTCGAACCATCATATATTCTGGCATTACTTTGTTGCATACTCTGACCCAATAAAACAGAATCTCTAATGAGTTCTGTCTTACGTTTGTTGTAACCCCTCTCTTCAAAACATTCTAAAAGGAACTGGCGTTGTTTCTGTAGTTCAGACTCTGTCTTACATAATCTTCTGACCCTGGTAAATTGACTTTTCACTATGCTATCGAACACAAATCTTGGGTGCAAGCTATTATATTGTAGCAAGCTATTTCTCCAACATTCCTTCCTGTACAGAGTGGTTTCCAAGTTCCCCTGCATGCCTCTGTATATAGTAAGGTCTAGATAGTCAACCCTATCAGTGGATGAATTAACTGTGAACTTCAGGAATCCTGTCATGGATTCCATGTATTCCACAAAGGTCAAAAGTTCAGCATTACTCCCATGCCAAAACATCAGTATATCATCCACGAACCTTTTATATAGACTGACCTTCTTAAACCAATCATTATTGAACAAGAAGGTACGCTCCCAATGGAGCATAACCAGATTTGCGTACGTGTTAGTGCAGGGGGTGCCCATGGCAACCCCCCACTGCTGTAAATTGAGCTGGTCTCTAAACTTGAAAACATTATGCATCAAGACCAATTCCATAATAGCGCATAGCAAGATCTCATCATTGTTACCAAACTTCTTACTCGTATGAATGATATACCTCAATGCTTCCAGACCGAAGTCATTCGGTATTGAGGTAAAAAGGTTTTTCACATCCAAGGTCACAAACAACTGAACTCTATCCAAATCCATAGGGTATTTATCAAAGCTGTCTAACAAATCATAAGTATCCTTAAGAATAGAACTAGTTTCAGATACTAAAGGTCTCAACCTTTTTTTCTAGGTATACAGATAGAGTCTCTGTAGCCCAGCCCTGCCCAACCACTATGGGTCTCATGGGTGGTGGAAAAATACCCTTGTGGATCTTGGGTAGCCCTTTGATGTAAGGTATCTTGGGCTTCTCAACAAAAAAGTATTGGTACAGTTCATAGTCGATCTGTCTGGACATAACATACTCATATAACTCTTGATGTATATCATACACCACCTTTTCAAACTCCATATTAGAAATCGGTTTATAAGTAGCTGCTTCATTCAGAAGCTCTAACATGCTCTTAATATAGACTTCTGTGTCTAACAAAACAATGGCCCCTCCTTTATCTGCTGGTTTCACAACCAACTCCCTCTCACGTTTCAACCCGTATATACTATGCACTCTTGAGTATGCCCTCCTTTGGATGAGCTGTTAAACTGAGGTCTATTTGCTGGAGTTTGTGGTAGTTCAGATAGATGGAAAAGATCCCATGGTAATTGTGAAAAGAGTAGGGGCTGCTTTATTAAGGTTTTCATTCATGTTATGCCATTACAACAACAATAAAAAGATATTTAATCAGTTATTTACACTCTTGGTTTTTAACATTCATATTTAAAATTATTCATAAGATATCAATACAAAATAAATTAACCAATTAAATTTTTTTCATTTGTTTTTCTTTTGTATTTACCCTTTATTCCCCACCCTTTCTTCCAAATCCATCTTATTTCAGTTAATACATCCTTTTCTTCCTTTTTCATGTTATGTAACAAAACATTACTCTTCTTCACATCACTCATATTGTCACAAGCAATATTATATCTTGTTTATTAATATTACATGTATTTATTTTATAATACTTTCCATGTAATGTGATATTCATATTTATACATGTAAATCCTTCCTTTCTATATTGATTTTTAAACAATTTTCAACATCTTTTCTTCTTTTTACAATGTAAAAAATATTTTGCTGTTTTTTCTTTGTTACAATCAACACATTTTTTCCTCAGTTTCCTTATATTTCATGGTAACATATTTAGCAAAATTCATCAAAAAAATCCTGTGCTTCATAAATTTTTATACACCTTTTTCATCTGTTTTTTTAATTTATTTTTTTTCTTCTTCTTTTAATTCCTTCCACTGTACACAAACATTTTAAATCATATTACATAATTCTTTTATTTTCCTAATAATATCACTCAATTTTAATTCCCACAATTTCATTTTATTCTCATATTATGCTTCTTCTATCCAGTCATTTTTTTTCTTTACTTTTCCTTTCTTACTTGCCATGCATTTGTATATTTTTTCATGTAACATCTTACCTATTTTCTTTTCCCTTTCTCATTACCCAGTATAAATGAATAAATGCTAACTGGACTACTGAAGGTTTTAAAATTCAAACCACCAACTTTTCTACTAACCTACCATTCTTCTTTTAGTATCTCTCCCCTTTGGCACATTACTCTTTCATATTCATCAAATTTAACACCAAAAATCTTTATTTCTTTTCTTGTGAAATGTGTTCCATGCATTTTTTATCTCTCCAAGTCATTTACACTTCATTTTACTTAATTGTAAGGCAGCTTTTTAACAGCTTTTCAATCCTTATTACAACCTCTATTATGGGTCCCTATTAGATCGATGAAAAATCAAAATCTCGAACAGCTTAGAAGTCAAAAATGCCATTCTTCGTAATCGCTATTGTGAGATTGCGGTACAGTGAAGATCAGAAAATGTACCCTTTCCTCACTGTAGTGCGATCTCAGAGTTGGAATATGTATTTAGTGGGGGTGTGGGGGGCATAGCCCCCCACAATAGCGATTTTGATTTCCTGCATTTCCGCTCATATTTGAGATTTTCATGATTCATCTATATATTATAAACCCTCTATTATCATCCCCCATTTTTATTATAAATAAATCATCTGCATGTCATACATAGAACTAAATGTATTGCATATGTCATGCATATTGGTAATATAACTTTTCCTTACATGTCCTATCTTGCATCCCTTATTTCATGCATATGTGTTTTACTACATTCATTACTAATATAAATAAACACATACTCATTGGGCATCCCTGTTTTACTCTTCCCTTAATGTTTCTTTTTTCTCATCCATCTACCATTGTGTTATGTACCCATGAATTTTCATAACAATTCTTTATTGCAATAATATTGTTGCTCCTACAATATATGCTTCTAAAGATTTTCTACATTGCTTCATGACTTTATTAAAAGCTACAGCTATATCATATGCTATCAGTTTTTGCTTCTTTATTTCCACTCAGTATCACCTCTACAAAATCTTTCACCATAATTAAAATTTCTTTCACCTCACTTCCTTTTATGTCATGATAATCCAAGCGTTAGAAGTACACCATAAAACAAGCAAAAAGGCGAACGCTGACACCACACTATGTAGCTTCAGAAACTGAAAACAAAGAAGCAAACTCATGCAAACCAGCAGGACTAGATAAAAACACTTTTAATAACAGTTGAGCGCTTTCACCTGTTACAATACAGGCTTCCTCAGAACAAAAAAACTTTCTGAATTACAGCCCTTAAATAGATGTTTTGGCTCCAAAAATTTTAAAGCAACATACTCCACTAAAACTTTCTACATAAACAATAAACAAAAACATTCCAAAATGAATAGATAACAGGAATAAACAATAATATTATAAATACATATATATCCTATAAAATGTAATGCACAAATTCCTCTGAAATTCATATTTGTTAAAAACATATGTTTCTATAAAAACACTGACTCAACTTATTTATAAACAATTTGACACTAACGTATTTTGTATAGCAAAGGTTTAATAGACAGTGATTCATTCAAACCTGGGGGTGAGGCAGCATCAGTAAAAATTTGCCACCACATTTCTCTATAAGACAACCAACTCTTATAGTCTCCCCCCTAGGGTCTATTTGAATAAAGTCAATAATACTAAAAGTGAATTTGTGTTCAGAGCCCTCTTGTTTTATGTGCTTATATAGGGCATTCTTCTCATCTCTCTTTCTAATGGAGTAAAAATTATTGCATATTCTTTTGTTCAGCTGTCTCTCAGTCTTCCCAATGTAGAAAGTGGGACAAGCTGAACATAATGTAATATATATGATAAGTTTAGTAGTACAATTCCCTGCCTTGAATCTAATAGAGGTGTTGGTAGTATTGCTTAACCTAGTGCCTTGACTGTTGTTGATAGCAAAGCACCAGTTGCATCTACCACACTTCTGTGTAGGTTTAGAAGTGTTAGTAGTCAGAAACATCGTATTTTCTAACAACCTTTTCAAGTTCATACCCATTTTATTTACAAAGTGGGGTTTATCACCTAAATGTTGGATATAGAAGCATCCGCCATAATAATAAACCAACTTTTATTAACCAATTGCCTCATCTTATAACTACAAGGACCATATTCGATTACACAAGCTTTGCTTAAATCACTACAACTAACTCTAGCAAGGGAAACAAAATTATTACCTTGAGAATTCATTCCTAACAAAGGTGTGTACCTAGAACCCCAGCCTTGAATAACCTGCTTACTTATATTTTGCATCATACCAAGATCATAACCTCTATCACTGAACATAGCCGTAATATACTCAACTTCAGCTATCATATCTATGTAGTCTGAAGCCATTCTAACTGCTCTAATCAACTGTCCCTTATAGATGTTCCTTAAAAGACTTTTTGGGTGATTAGTAGAATATTCAAGATAGTTGTTAGAAAAAGTGGGTTTCCTGTATATTCTAGATTTAAACCCAAAATTAGCCGGAGAGAGGAGGGTGTCAAGGTATGCCAGACCATCATGACTGAATGCGTGTGTAAATTTCAAATAAGAACTACTGGTGTTAATAAATTCTATAAATTTAGTCAATGTCTCAGTGTCACCATCCCATAATATATATATATATCATCAAGGTAGCGAGTATAATATTTGATGTGAAGATAGAAGTCACTGGTGAACACTACAGACTCCTCCCAGTCGAGCATGACCATATTAGCAAAAATGGGAGCACACACAGCACCCATAGCTACACCCTTAGTTTGTTTTAAAATCTCTCCTTCAAAAAAGATGAAATTGTTGTCCAGTACCATACTCATCATATCTGTGATCAACCATATCTTATCCCAATCCAACCCTGCATATTTAGTAATACTACGATTAAATGCTTCTAACCCCTCACTTTTGGGGATGCAGGAGAAAAGGTCTATGACATCAATAGTTACGTATAACAAATCTTTTTTATATAAATGTGTAGGAAAATATGCTAAAAAATACCAAGAATCCTTGGCAAGATGAAATACCTTTTCGTACACATGTTTCAAATTATGGTCGATGACCACACCCAAAGGGAATGTTTTAGATCTGCTGCCAGAAACAATTTGTCTAAAAGGTGGGTCAGACACATTCTTATGAACTTTAGGGATGCCAACTAGCTTGGCTAACACAGGAAATTCCACTTTAACAAAGTTGTAAGTATCCAAACTAATTCGCCTGTCTATAAGAAAGTCCTCGAGGTGACAATTAATTTTTCTATAGGCTATATTAAGTTTATTAACAGATATGATCTCATAACTGTCAGTAGAATGTAAAATATCATAAAGTTTAGAAGTATATGTAAGTTGATCAAAAAGAACTAAACCCCCACCCTTGTCAGGTTTCATCGCCCTTATTGATCTATGCTTCCTCAACATTTGTAGGGTGTCCTGTTCTTCTCTAGATAAATTATGTTCCATTCTCCTAAACTTATTTTTGTTGTTAAGCTCATAAATCTGCTTAACAATACATTTTTCAAATAAACCAATCGTTGGATGGCATGGGGGTAGAAAGGTACTTTTCTTTTTCAGGATTTTACAGTCATTACTAGAGCCAGTAACATTATTAATAGGATTATTGAACATTACTGTCAAGTTTAATTTCCTAGTATACAATTTAACTTGAAAAATATTATCAACCACATCAAATTTAGTAGTTGGTATGTATTTCAAGCCCTTAGAAAGTAAATTAAAATAAGACATATCGAGCTCAACATCTGTATAGTTAAAAATGTTAAAGCTCTTGTACCTGTAAATCACACCATCTGTGGAAGAAATCTCACAGTACTTTGTGGTGTTATGTACGTCATGTTTAGTAGCAGTTTGCTGTGTAGTCTGCAAAACTACATTAGTAGCTAACTCTAGATTCATATTATTTATATTGGCTATTGTTGATAATGGGGTTTCTTCCAATCCCCCCCCCCCATTTCCAATCCCTTCTTCTGTCTTGACCTCTGTCCTTGAAAAAATGGGAATTACTTTGAGCCTGAAAATTATAATCAAAATCTGAGGGGACCTGCTGTCGATTATATGAATTGTCGACAGCTTTAAACTGTCCTTCTTTCCACCCATATATAGCCCCTCTCTCATACTGCTGAATATCCCTAGTAAGTTTAGAATTTTTCCTTTCTAGAGATTTTTTTATATTTAAATCAGCTGTAACAAATTGTTTATTATATAACCTTTCCCGTTGTTCAAATAATAAATCACTTAAAATGTTTTCATTCAGTTTTTCTGTTTCATCCATTAGTCTAACTAATTTCTCATCATTACATTTAATTAACGGCTTCATGAACTCAATGCCACATTTATCAAAAAACAAGTTAAATTCTTTTTTTGTATTGTCATTCACATCTATGCCCATAGGAAATTTAAAAAATCTCAAGCCTTTAGGAATGACATTAATATTCAATCACTTAGATAAATATGCATTTTCTAACTTCAATGTATTAATATTATTCAGTTTTTTACAATATAAATAAATCATGTCTTTAAGTGAACAGTTAGAAGTAACAGGATCTTTACTTTTTCCACTAAAAGCATCATTATCTAAAAAACAATTAGTGTTCATAAACATTTTAAATTTGTCAATTTTGTTAGAAGTTGAGTCAGTTTTTAAAAACAGCTCAGTACCTTTTCTTGCAGGTTCTCTGCCTGCTTGTGCATAAGTTTTATTTGGTAACTTCCTCTTAGGGATGGCCCCTGTCCATTTACCATCTTCCTGTACATCCACTAAAGAGAAGTCAAATGTGTAGTCAAAAAAAACAATTCTACTACTGTTGTTTAATTCAACACTATTTTTAAATTCATTATGTCCTTGCTCCAAAGGCAAATCAATACAGTTAGAGAGTGAACGACCCACTCCCTGTCCATTAGGAATGCAAGTGGAGTTAAATGATAAAGGTGGGGAAACACAAGGTTCTCTCCCCACTACAGTACCTAAAACATTAGTTTTCTCTGCTCGGGCGTTTGAAGATGAAATCTTAGGAACTGCAGACACTAATTTGGCTTCCTGCTGCTGCCCAATGAAGTTTAAAAGCAAAGCAGTGAACTTGCTCACTTCTGCTTTCAAGTCCCACACTTCTGTTTGTAGTTGCTGTAAAGAAGTCAGCTCAGTATTATTGGGTGTGGCACATCCAGCTTCTCATTCAGCTTCCATAGTAAAACACAACAAGATAATCCAAGCGTTAGAAGTACACCATAAAACAAGCAAAAAGGTGAATGCTGACACCACACTATGTAGCTTGAGAAACTGAAAACAAAGAAGCAAACTCGTGCAAACCAGCAGGACTAGATAAAAACACTTTTAATAACAGTTGACCGCTTTCACCTGTTACAATATAGGCTTCCTCAGAACAAAAACCATTCTGAATTACAACCCTTAAATAGATGTTTTGGCTCCAAAAATTTTAAAGCAACATACTCCATTAAATCTTCCTACATAAACAATAAACAAAAACATTCCAAAATGAATAGATAACAGGAATAAACAATAATATTATAAATACATATATATCCTATAAAATGCAATGCACAAATTCCTCTGAAATTCATATTTGTTAAAAACAGATGTTTCTATAAAAACACTGACTCAACTTATTTATAAACAAATTGACACTAACGTATTTTGTATAGCAAAGGTTTAATAGACAGTGATTCATTCAAACCTGGGGTGAGGCAGCATCAGTAAAAATTTGCCACCACATTTCTCTATAAGACAACCAACTCTTATAGTCTCCCCCCCTAGGGTCTTACATAAAGGTTATATAATAAACAATTTGTTACAGCTGATTTAAATATAAAAAAATCTCTAGAAAGGAAAAATTCTAAACTTACTAGGGATATTCAGCAGTATGAGAGAGGGGCTATATATGGGTGGAAAGAAGGACAGTTTAAAGCTGTCGACAATTCACATAATCGACAGCAGGTCCCCTCAGATTTTGATTATAATTTTCAGGCTCAAAGTAATTCCCATTTTTTCAAGGACAGAGGTCAAGACAGAAGAAGGGATTGGAAATGGGGGGGGGATTGGAAGAAACCCCATTATCAACAATAGCCAATATAAATAATATGAATCTAGTGTTAGCTACTAATGTAGTTTTGCAGACTACACAGCAAACTGCTACTAAACATGACGTACATAACACCACAAAGTACTGTGAGATTTTTTCCACAGATGGTGTGATTTACAGGTACAAGAGCTTTAACATTTTTAACTATACAGATGTTGAGCTCGACATGTCTTATTTTAATTTACTTTCTAAGGGCTTGAAATATATACCAACTACTAAATTTGATGTGGTTGATAATATTTGTCAAGTTAAATTGTATACTAGGAAATTAAACTTGGCAGTAATGTTCAATAATCCTATTAATAATGTTACTGGCTCTAGTAATGACTGTAAAATCCTGAAAAAGAAAAGTACCTTTATACCACCATGCCATCCAATGATTGGTTTATTTGAAAAATGTATTGTTAAGCAGATTTATGAGCTTAACAACAAAAATATGTTTAGGAGAATGGAACATAATTTATCTAGAGAAGAACAGGACACCCTACAAATGTTGAGGAAGAATAGATCAATAAGGGTGATGAAACCTGACAAGGGTGGGGGTTTAGTTCTTTTTGATCAACTCACATATACCTCTAAACGTCATGATATTTTACATTCTACTGACAGTTATGAGATCATATCTGTTAATGAACTTAATATAGCCTATAGAAAAATTGATTGTCACCTCGAGGACTTTCTTATAGACAGGTGAATTAGTTTGGATACTTACAACTTTGTTAAGGTGGAATTTCCTATGTTAGCCAAGCTAGTTGGCATCCCTAAAGTTCATAAGAATGTGTCTGACCCGCCTTTTAGACCAATTGTTTCTAGCAGCAGATCTAAAACATTCCCTTTGGGTGTGGTCATCGACCATACTTTGAAACATGTGTACGAAAAGGTATTTCATCTTGCCAAGGATTCTTGGTATTTTTTAGCATATTTTCCTACACATTTATATAAAAAAGATTTGTTATACGTAACTATTGATGTCATAGACCTTTTCTCCTGCATCCCCAAAAGTGAGGGGTTAGAAGCATTTAATTGTAGTATTACTAAATATGCAGGGTTGGATTGGGATAAGATATGGTTGATCACAGATATGATGAGTATGGTATTGGACAACAATTTCATCTTTTTTGAAGGAGAGATTTTTAAACAAACTAAGGGTGTAGCTATGGGTGCTGCGTGTCCCATTTTTGCTAATATGGTCATGCTCGACTGGGAGGAGTCTGTAGTGTTCACCAGTGACTTCTATCTTCACATCAAATATTATACTCGCTACCTTGATGATATATATATATATTATGGGATGGTGACACTGAGACATTGACTAAATTTATAGAATTTATTAACACCAGTAGTTCTTATTTGAAATTTACACACGCATTCAGTCATGATGGTCTGGCATACCTTGACACCCTCCTCTCTCCGGCTAATTTTGGGTTTATATCTAGAATATACAGGAAACCCACTTTTTCTAACAACTATCTTGAATATTCTGGTAATCACCCAAAAAGTCTTTTAAGGAACATCTATAAGGGACAGTTAATTAGAGCAGTTAGAATGACTTCAGACTACATAGATATGATAGCTGAAGTTGAGTATATTACGGCTATGTTCAGTGATAGAGGTTATGATCTTGGTATGATGCAAAATATAAGTAAGCAGGTTATTCAAGGCTGGGGTTCTAGGTACACACCTTTGTTAGGAATGAATTCTCAAGGTAATAATGTTGTTTCCCTTGCTAGAGTTAGTCGTAGTGATTTAAACAAAGCTTGTGTAATCGAATATGGTCCTTGTAGTTATAAGATGAGGAAATTGGTTAATAAAAGTTGGTTTATTATTATGGTGGATGCTTCTATATCCAACACTTTAGGTGATAAACCCCACTTTGTAAATAAAATGGGTATGAACTTGAAAAGGTTGTTAGAAAATACGATGTTTCTGACTACTAACACTTCTAAACCTACACAGAAGTGTGGTAGATGCAACTGGTGCTTTGCTATCAACAACAGTCAAGGCACTAGGTTAAGCAATACTACCAACACCTCTATTAGATTCAAGGCAGGTTATTGTACTACTAAACTTGTAATATATATCACATTATGTTCAGCTTGTCCCGCTTTCTACATTGGGAAGACTGAGAGACAGCTGAACAAAAGAATATGCAATAATTTTTACTCCATTAGAAAGAGAGATGAGAAGAATGCCCTATATAAGCACATAAAACAAGAGGGCTCTGAACACAAATTCACTTTTAGTATTATTGATCTTATTCAAATAGACCCTAGGGGGGGAGACTATAAGAGTTGGTTGTCTTATAGAGAAATGTGATGGCAAATTTTTACTGATGCTGCCTCACCCCCAGGTTTGAATGAATCACTGTCTATTAAACCTTTGTTATACAAAATACGTTAGTGTCAAATTGTTTATAAATAAGTTAAGTCAGTGTTTTTATAGAAACATATGTTTTTAACAAATATGAATTTCAGAGGAATTTGTGCATTACATTTTATAGGATATATATGTATTTATAATATTATTGTTTATTCCTGTTATCTATTCATTTTGGAATGTTTTTGTTTATTGTTTATGTAGGAAGATTTAATGGAGTATGTTGCTTTAAAATTTTTGGAGCCAAAACATCTATTTAAGGGCTGTAATTCAGAATGTTTTTTTGTTCTGAGGAAGCCTGTATTGTAACAGGTGAAAGCGCTCAACTGTTATTAAAAGTGTTTTTATCTAGTCCAGCTGGTTTGCACGAGTTTGCTTCTTTGTTTTCAGTTTCTCAAGCTACATAATGTGGTGTCAGCGTTAGCCTTTTTGCTTGTTTTATGGTATCATTTTATGTCATAGACTCCTTCTCCTGTGATCATCATCCTGTACTTTTTATTGTTTTTTGTATTTTTTCATAAATGCCTTATAATCAGTATTCCTTAAGGTTATAGTCCACCATTTTTATATATTTTCCTTCATCCCTTTTCAAATAAATGTCATCACCACTCCACATATATCTTCTATAGCTATACCTTCCTTCAGCCAATCATTTAATATTAAACAAAAAAAAACTTCTGTTTCATCATGATTGGTTTCCTTATTATACCATCCAATCCTGGTGCAGATTTGTTGTTACCTTCTTTTAGCACCTTTTCTGTTTCTCCTTCTTATATCATTTCCTAAAACGTATTTGCTTTTTCAGATTTTTTAACTTTCTTGCCCATCCATTTCCTCTTTTTCTTACATTTTCCTACAAATTTCCTTACCACCTCCATAAATTATTCTGTTTGTCTTTTATTTCTACTTTATATCTAAGCTTGTGTCCATCCTTCCTTCACTCATTTTTACTTCATTTCCAAAATAAGGAGTACCTCAAATTCCTTTCTTTTCAGAAGAAAAAGTAATTTCTGATATAATTTTTTTAAATATTTATTCATTTTTCTATTTTTCTTTCCACTTCTAAATATAATGCATACCTCTGCTTATTCAAAAACCCACCACTGCAGCATTTTTTTATAAAATGGTCTCATTGTCATATGATATTTCTGTATTTCTTTCTCTATCATTTCATCCTCCTTTTGAAACTCTGCAATTGAAACCTTTCATTCTTTATTATTTTTTTATCATTCCCACTGTCAGTTTTGTGTCTAGGACATGACAAGTCTTCATGGGTTCTGTTTAAGCAGCTTTATTTTGGTTGGTGTAATGGTTAAGGTGTTTAACTTACAATCACAAGGTGCTGGGTTTGATTCTCACAATGGGTAATTTGCTAGAATTAAAATGGCCCATAAGGGCAGTTTGCCTAGTACTAAACTATGAACCTATGAACCTATGAACAAACACATCACTATAAAGTGTCAAAGGGGATCCAATGCTTGTCAGCTTGGGATGATATGCTCGAAAAGCCACAATGCTTCGCTAGGGACGACTTGCACCTGTCACCCCTGGGCTTTTGGATATTGGCAAAGGCTCTTGTTACCCCCATAGTGCCTTTTTTAGGCAAGGCTCAAAAGACAAACCCACCTCCATAGGTATCACAAGGGATAAGAAACTAAGAGTAATGCTACTCAACGCCAGAAGTCTAAACCTCAAGATGCACACACTCAAAACTCTCCTTAGCATGGAGAACATCGATATCTGTGCAGTAACAGAAACCTGGTTTAGGGCTCCTGAGAGCACCCCAGCACTACCAGGTTATACCTCATACCATGCTTTTCGGCCCCAAAACTTGGACCGAACCACAAAAGGAGCGCGAGTATCGATATTCATCAAAGATACCCACACCTCCAGGTTGGTGGCAAAGCACGAAGCATCAGAGACTATCCATGTGCAACTAACAGTGGGTAAAACTGCCTTCCAGTTTATAGCCTGCTACAGACCACCCTCCCAAACCCAGGAACCCCACTCGGCCTTCCTGAGAACATTGAAAAATATGAAGGTCTCTCCAGACACCATTATATTGGGTGACTTCAACTACCCAAACATAGACTGGGAGCATTACTCTAGCTCCAACACCCTAGCCCAAAGGTTCCTAGAATTTATAAACTCAAATGCTATGGAACAACTTGTTACCACTCCCACAAGAGGGAAAACATACTGGACCTGATCATCACCAACATGGGGACTCTATGCTCCAGACCAGAAGTGTATCCCTCACTGGTAAGATCAAACCATAAACTAATCTCACTGGATATTCACATCCCGACCCCACCCCCTGCCCAGAAAACCACAGTGAAAAACTTCTCTAAAGCAAATTTCACACTCCTCAAAACCGAGGTGGAATCCTTCAAAGCCCCCAGGCCTGTGGAAAATACGGCCCAGACTGCAGAATCCTTTATAAACGCATTCTATGAACACCTTCAGGAATGCATGGATCATGCGATCCCAAATAAAACCAAGACCCAATCCTCCAAAGGCAGACGTCCTGTCTGGTGGACCCCAGCCATAAACAAACTATACAATAGAAGGAGGAAGCTACTAAATGATAGAGCAAAATCCCAAAAAGGGAAGGCATCACTAGTATTAGCAAAAAACTACGGGCACTCATGAAATTGTCTAAGGCCAGCTTTGAGAGAAAAATTGCACAGGACACTAAGGATAATCACAAGGCTTTCTTTAGTTATGTTAGGAACCTGGATGTTAATTCCCAGATATGCTCAGAATTAGTCCAAAATGACAAAAAATACACCGAACCCACAGACATTGCCAACATCCTAGCTGACAGGTTCAGCAAACTCCCCCACCAAAAGGGCAAATATCTATCCCAGCAGAGTGCTGCCCCCCTGACATCTCAGATGCTCAGGTAAGAGCTGCCCTCTCCGAAGCAAAAAACACAGCATCAATGGGACCAGACGGTGTCCCGGGCTGCATCCTACATGAACTCCAAGAAGAGCTAAACCAAACATAAAACTACTGTTCATTCTAAGCCTTACTACATGATATGTGCCCAAAGAGTGGCATACAGCAACAGTGGTCCCTCTCCATAAAGGTGGTGCCTCAACGGATCCTGGAAACTATCGCCCCATAAGCCTGACTAGCTTGGTCTGCAAAGTTATGGAAAGGATCATCATGGACCTCATAAATAAAGATATTGGGGACCTACAGACACTGGATCCTACCCAGTTCGGCTTTGTTAAGGGCAGAACCTGCCTCTTAAACCTGGTTGATTTCTTTGAAACAGTCAACAAGGCCATTGACGAGGGGAAGGTGGTCCACACAGCCTACCTGGACCTTGCAAAAGCCTTCGATACAATACCCCACTCGGGCATTATAGATAAGCTCACCAGCTTAAATATAAACCCCTATGTCACTAGATGGATTGCAAAGTGGCTCAAGGACAGAACCCACATGGTTAGAATTGCTGGAGACATGTCAGACTCCAAACCAGTTACAAGTGGTGTCCCACAAGGCTCAGTCCTGGGACCTCTCTTGTTTGGTATATATTTCTCGGAGGTACAGGCCAACACGGAAGGACTGTGGCTGACCAAGTTCACAGATGACTGCAAACTGGGTGCCATAATTGACTTTCCAGCCGACACAAGCATCCTCCAAAAGGGCCTCATAGAAACAGACAACTGGTGCCAGAGCCATGGCCTCAAGCTAAATGCCAAAAAGTGTATAGTCATCCCCTTTGGCAAAAACAAAGTGCCCACAAATTACCACATAGGTGGTAATCCATTAAGTACAGAAGAAGTAATTAGGGACCTGGGGACCCAAGTTGATAGCAATCTCTCACTTGACAGCCACGTGGCCAATGTGGTTAGAAAAACATTTTATATAGCCCACCTAATCATGAAGGGATTCACATCTAGATCAGGGGAGGTCATCGTGCCTCTTTACTCATCCCTCATCAGGCCCATAATTGAGTACAATGCCCCTTTTGGGATGTACCTTACCAGACACCTGCAGCAACTGGAAAGACCCCAAAAGTACCTCACCAAGAGGATCAAAGGGCTCAAACAGATGCCATATGCTGCCAGGTTAAAGAAACTCCAGCTCTACTCAGTGGCATACCGCCTGTTCAGAGGCGATCTGTGCCTGACGTATAAAGCCATGTCCAACCTGGAATTAATGGACATGCTGCACCTCAGAAAATCCAAATCCCATCGAGCTATGCGCTCAAGAGACTTGAACCTCAGCACTGAAATAAATAGGACATGCTGGAGGGACAGATTCATAACCCAGAGGCTCCCTTCACTCTGGAATAAAATCCCAGTCCAGGTTAGGCAGAGTCCCTCATTGACTCTCTTCAAGAGGAATCTTGATGAGTGGATGGGAGATCGTAGGTTTACCCCGGGTATCACTTCTGTGTCACTGTTAGACAGAGGCACAGTATACTAACCTCGAAAAAGGGCATAGCAACATAAATGTAAAATGGGTGGCGAAAGCCAAACACATTCTGGCTAGGCTTATAAATGCCCTAGGGCAGATAGCCTAGTATATACCTATGAACCTATGAACCTATAAAGGGTTACTGCCTCTAACTTAAGTAATGTATATACAAACTAAAAACTGTGATCATGCATGCTCAATCTCTGGCTACTCCTTCAAAATGGCACTAGGGATTGCATGTGTCTGGAATTTATATGTGCATGTACAGCCTTGCATGCTTCTTAAGAATATAGCACACACTTTATACACTGTTCTACATACTTGATCTTTGAGAAATAGATCATGCGATTGTTTTGAGACTATTTAGCATGCAGAAATTACAGGTAATCCTTAGTCATGCATTTAAAAACAAAAACTTTTAAAAATACCAACATGGTTAAAAGTTTTTTCAAAT